>NW_015151087.1:474216-489208 GCF_000732505.1 Cyprinodon variegatus | reverse complement strand
TTTTCTGCCGTGCCCGGCTTTGCAATTCACAGATCTCTTTATCTGTTAACAACACAAACTTCTTCTCAGCCTATTAATAATAAAAGGCATCAAAAGAGTGTGTTGCGACCTGGAATGATGCTGAGACTGAATCTCTCATTGAAATTTGGACAGAGGACGGTATCATTGCACATACGTTCCTCAATATTATGGGTGCCGCCATTTTTGTTTGCGTAATTCCTGCCATGAGCTGTAGTATCGTGGACCGCCGATGGGAGGCCAGGAATCGTGGTAGCGTGATGTTTAATTGGTTGTAAGAAACCACGGTTAACTGATCTGATATATATGATATATATGATATATATATAACGCACTGATATATATATCTCAACTAGTAGAGAGATGAGTTTCCATGTCGTTAATTGTTTGATTTGACGTTAATCTGAGGGGCTAATCATGAATATTTGTCTTTTTTATTGATAGATTATTGTGTTATTACTTAAAAAATGTTGGCATTAGGAAGAAGTCTAAGTTATCAGTGGCTTTTAGAATGATTACAATAATATGTTGTCTCTTGTTTTGTGCTTAGTGGGTCTGTCTGGGATAAAAGTAAATATTTATTGAGGAGAGTCTGTTTAAAATCTGAGATAGTTGGCTGTTTCACAGTGGTTAGAAGTCAGGGCATCCTGAGTCCATCATCTTCCTCCCATCTCTTCCGTTTTTTTCTTCAGCCACCTTTCACCCTTACAGTTGGATAATTCTTCTCTAATCATCTCTGGCTCCTTTTCCTCGCCGCCCTCATTTACTCCCCTCATATTCAGCTCCTTCTACCCTCTCTTCACCTCATCAGACAGGGCTTCACCACCTCCATCCCCTTAGCCCTGTCCTCTCTCACTGACCCGTGCTCCCCCCCAGTCACAGGGCGTTGTGTCTCTACCTGCCAGCCTCCCTGACAGCCCCACGTTCCCCCAGCCCTCACCCCCAGAGAGGAGACCGCCTGCCCATCCGGAACGCTGCCGTGGCAACCCTGCCAGCACCCCTGTCGTGCTCCCCCACCCACTGCACCGGCCCAGAGTCGACCAAAACCGAGAGGATAAGACAAAGTCCTTTGCTTCCTTCTCTCATCTCTTTTCTCTAATTATCAGAATTTTACTCTTCCTCATTCTCATATCCATTTTTCTTTTTCCTCTGAGCTGCCTAACACATCTACTGCTTTAACTTTTCTTCTCTCTTTACCACTCACTGATACATTTTCTTCCTCTGCGAATTAAGCAGACAGAAACTTTAGTGCAAGCTGAATAAACTGATGTTTTAAAAACATGTACATTTAGGTTTGTTGTTGTGTATGAAAACAAACAATTATTAAAAACATTAGGAGGCATTTGAGAAATCAATTAGAGGTCAGATAAGTTGCCTGTGTTTTTTGCATGTAGGTCAGTGTAGATCTACAGGATCATTTATGACTTTCACCATGGTGAAGGTCTCTGGAGCCTAAAAAAATGTTTAGTAATGGTTTCAATTATCATATAAATGTCAAAGAAAAAAAGACCGGACCATACATATGTGTGCATTATATTGAATAAAAAATAACATTAAAAAGCTTTTTAGTTTAGGCTGTGAGAGCTTAAAAATGTTTTGATAAAGCAGAAGACAAGGCTCCACATATCACCACTCGTTGTGGAAACTTCACACTGGACCTCAAGGAAGTTAGTTTCTGTGCTTCTCCTGGCCATTTCCAGACTGTGTGACTTCAAAAGAAAACAGAAAATGCTTTTCACCTGTGAAAAGGACCTTAAAGCAATGAGCAGCACTTCAGTCATTTTTCCTCTCTAGATCTGATCCATCTGATGTCTCAGCCTCAGGAGCGGGTTAACAGGGAAGAAACAGGACATGTGGAGTCCAAGCTCTGGACACGTCAGTCTGTGTTTCTTTAGCAATGACTTTTTTTTAGATGTAGGCATTCTCATGCACTGTAGGAAAAACACATATTTTGTAGGAAAATAACTTCAAAGTTCTGCATTAGAAATACCTTTTTATTGCTCTAATTTATAAGTAAATATTCTAAACTTAATTGTAAGTTAACGTAATCTATAAGCCAAAATCATATCAATCTGAAAAACTCACACAAAGAGAAAAGACAATTAGAAAAAATTTATTGACACAATTACTTTGTCTTTGGCGCTCAGACCTCAGCAGAAAATATTAGCGGTGAATTTTGATTGATATGCATGAACAGGAGTGAAGAACAGGGCTGTTTCCCCCCAAGGCCTGAAACTGGTGGTGGAGTGGAGATAGATGAAGTTGGTCAGTCTATAGACTGCTGCTTAGAGACGGTATGCTGAGCTTTATGGGGAGATCCGGTGGACTGCGTGAGCTGATACTAGAGCTTCACTCAGGGACCTGGAAGATGGAAGTCCAGTTGGATAACACAGGTTGGAGAACCTTTCCATGATGAGCAAGCATGAAGCGACAGTGGAGAGGAAAAACTCCCCATTGGGAAGAAACCTCTGGCAGAACTAGGCTGAAAATGGCGGTCTTTCTTCAACAGAATTTTATCTTCAACCCTCTTTTTGTGCTGAATATTTGATTTTCACTTTTTAATGGGGATAGCCTAATCTAATATAACATCTTTGTTTCATAATATTCTAATTTATTGAGATGTACTTGAAGATAGTGAGAAGAGATGCATTACCGGTACTTCAAAAAAAAGTCTTCTCCCCCTGTCATTATTGCAGCACTATTATGTGCCATCATACCTGGCCTGCGCTGACTGTGTTCTAGTAACTACAGTAAATGCCTTGAGTAATAATGAGATCTCCTGGTCAAAGAACTTTCAAAACTGTAGCGCTACACTTCCAAAAAGAAGTTTTTCTTCTGGCCATGGTTCAACCAGTTGCTGTCATCATGTGACTTCATCTGAACCCAAAATATGAACTCTGGAATGAAGCCCAGAGCTTTAGAGTTGACATCATGTGCCAGTGTTAAAGACTTGTATTTCTACATGAGAAAGGAAGAAGTTGCAGAATAAAAAAACTATCTTAATTTTAAAAAATGAATTTTAACTATGAGGCATAAGCGGTGACTACATAATGATGGCCAAAGACATATGTCTACATAAGGCATTTGTCTTTGGCCGCTTCTCAATCAATAAGAACGCGAGTGCGGACTCATGTCCTTGCCAGGTATGTTCTTGAAAGGAAAGTCTGGTATTGGGGAGAAGGGCAGCACACAGCATAAAAATGGGTCAATGGGAACAGTAGCGTACTGATGACATCACCACACGCTCGGCTCGTCTGGAGCTGCATTTCACCTCCTGTTCTTAATAGTCTCTAGATAATAATAAATTCAGACTTTTTTCATATTGTTGGAGCCATATGCTTCGTTTATGATTGAATATTTAGTATTTATATTCGACTATTTTTTTGTCTGATTTGGTATGATATATATGAACATTAAGTATTTTGGTTTGAAGTATGAGTTGACTTAATTATGAAATAATAAATTTGTTTAGTTGTATTTATGCTGCTGTGCATAATTCATGCTGTTTCTCGCCTCGGCCCATTCATTATAGACAGGTGACTGCAGCGCCTGGAATATATTGGAGTTGGCTATTGGGGCCGAGTGAGCTCTTGGATTCAGGAGCGCAGTTATACAGTTTTTGACCGCCTTTGATTATTGTTGGGGTTTTTTTAGTGGCATAAAAAAGGAACGAAATGAGCCGATATGATCTGCCTGTCACGTCATACTGCGGTAAGAAATTCTGTTTGTTTTTTGGAAAATAAAGCGTCTTGATCAAGAGGGAAGAAAGTTTGTTGGATTGCACAACATATTCTCATTATCAGTTCGTATGAAATCGTACGAAAAGTTATGCACAGTATTTCGTACGTTTTTGACGTTTTTCCTCGAAAAAACATATCAGTGCGCATGCACAGCCAGACAGATGAAAAAAGCAGATCCGCGGACGGACGTAAAACTGGGACGGACAGTGCAATAATTACTTCATGATGTCTCTCATTAGGTTGCTTGCTGTTTTGTATCTTAGGGTTAGGGTCAGGGTTAGGGTTAATTGTATGTTAAATTTTATGTTATTGAATGGTGTGTAAGAAGCGCATGCTCATGGATATCTTGTCTCGAGGCAAGATGTAAAAATACGACGAAAAAAACTTCAAAAAGGTGCGAAATACTGTGCATAAACTTTTCGTACGATTTCATACGAACTGATAATGAGAATACACTGGATTGCATGGTTATTTTAAAAAACATTTGACAGCGCTAAGGTAAGTCTAACTTGGATGCTTCTGAACCAAGAGCCACCCGCCTGTTTACTGGAAAGATTGCGCTAAAACATTTAGTGGGGGAATAATAATGAACACAGTCAGTCAAACACAAATCAAGTGAACATTTTGACTAATAAAACAAATAAACCACCATCAGAGCGAGTGGTCCTTAGCCCTGGCTGCCGTTACCTTCAAAGGTCCGCTGGTTGCCACGGCCTCTCAACTTTTTTTTTTTTATCCTGCATTAAATTGGTAAATGGGCCATATAGTGATGCTTAAAAGTATAATATTCTCGCCTCTAATTATCTAAAAACGTACTTTTATAGAACAGCAGTACCAGAAAAGATAACTTTTAACTTAATCCTATGAGCTCTGTAAGCGCTCCATTGAAAGCTGCTGCTGCCGCAGTGCATGCTGGGAGAGCTGTCAATCTGGAGAATGGACAAGTCTGCTCTGATGCATGCTGGGTAAAGAGGGAGAGGCCAGAACAACATCCGGGGACTTTTTCCGTTCTCTGATTTTGTGTTCTTGTGAATTGCAACAGTTCTAGGGCTGAGGCTGATGACGTTTCAAGAGTACACGAGCACACGACAACGCACAAGTAAACACATAGAGAAAGGCCTAACGTCTCTAACTGTAAGCTTAACTAATAGTTTTAGTGTATTTAAGGTCACCTATAGGCAACCACTACGACTTTTACAGTTCAACATTTACTGCATGGTAGAGATAAACCCAAAATCAACACATAGATATATGCTAGAATAAAGTGTGAAACCTCTAAAGAAGCCAGTAGTTGTCAAAGTAAGGCAAGTGGGAAACCAGTATCCAGACATCTAATCTACCAGTAATTATTTTTGTCAAATAAATCATAAGAGCAAAAGCAAAGCTGGTTTCAGACAATAAGCAGGCGTCGTTCTTTGTTTGACTGCGTGAGCACATTTTTCTCCAAAAAAGTCATCTGCGTGGGCATCTGCTCGGCAGTGATGTAGCAAAGTAATGGGAATCACGCTTTCTCCTCATTAACCTTTGTGAGTAACAGGGAAGTCCATGGCTGTTTTTGTCATAAATATAAAAAAAATAAAGAAAATCTTCAATGACCTCACAAAAGCTCGGATGCAGGCCAGAAGGGCTGGGAAGCATCTGAACCCCTCGAGCCAAAAAAAACAAAACAAAAAAAAAAAACAAATGCTGAGCTAAGAGGGACATGTGGGTTACATTAGCAAGAGATTCTTTATTTATGGCACACACATGACAGGGAACATAACCGCTAACACCACGACAAACACACAAACACTCCCAGATAAATGTCACACAAATCATCCTGTGGTAGGGAAAACCGTTCAGCAAACAAGAAGCAAAGTTTAGGAAAATTGGGTTGAATTCTCATTCACATCATCCCTCTCTGTTTTATCTATCTACTTTATCTTGCATAGCTGTGTGCATGAGCTTGCACCAAAAAAAAAGTATAATTTCAGTGATTAAAAGAAAACCGTAGAAAGTTTCTGCCTAATCTTGCACTCCTTCAAACTCCTGGTCACTGAGGTTTACACACAGCCCACACTGATAAAAAAAAAAAAAAAAGCAGCCCAGCGAGAAACAAACTAAAAAGGAACGATTAGAAATCTACCATCAGGTTTCAATTACAGGGAAAAGGCGGAGCGGGTTAAGTGAACATCAAATCATATTAAACTATAACAGGAGGCCATTGGCAATGGGGGACTTTGATGAAAGCTCTCATGAATTAACACACACTCACATGTGGCCAACTTACATTATTTGATTATTACAAGCGTGGCCAAAGCTTTGACTTCCCGCTCCAGCTCAACCACTTCCACCGCGGACAAGAACCTATTAGTCAGAAAATATGGATGAGAGAGTTAAAAAAATGTCATGTCTACATCTGGAATTAACAGATTCCATACAATCCGGCCGTGTGTGCGCATACTGTTACGGATTAGTCGGTCTTGCAGGAGTGTGTTGTTTTATTTTATTGCTTTGTACCAGGATGTAGTGAACATTAATGTAGAAATTTCATACAAAGCTTTGCAGTAGTTTTCATTTTGAAATTATTTCTTATTTTAATAAACTGAAACAGAAGGAATAAATCTGGGTTTTACGTAACAAAGTAAAAAGATTTCTGAGGATTTCTCCACCAGCTTTCTACGGGCGGAACATGTTTCCCTTCTTTGCAAAAGAGCTTGCTGTTATTCGGACTGAATGAGCAACCAGTGAGGTCTGGGAACCAGAGCATCTCAGCTGGAGATCAAGTCTGGACTTTGACTGGGCCGTTTAAACATATGCATTATACTCTAATGTGAAGCCTTCCATTGGCTGGATGTTTGGGGTCATTGCTCTGCAGGAAGGCAGAACCTCTGCAACGGTTTCTGACAGCTTTTCTTCAAGGATATCTCTTTGTTTGGTTCAACCAATCCGTTTGTTGGAGGTAACTAGTTTACTTACCCTGAAAAAATAAAAAAAAAACTACATATAGGAGCTTTCCTGCACTTTATTTTTATATTTCTACTTTTTTAATATTATTCAGAGCTTTTATCCTACTTGACCAAATGATAAACAAACATTTTCTAACCAAAAATGGACCAGGAGTATCACTGAAAAAATGTCTAATTTCCTTCAGAAGTCATCTAATTACCACACAGTCTGTAGCTTAACCTTGGTATACATCTAGCGGTGCTGTTTCTGGCTTCAGAGGTTTGTTAAGAACCGTACAGATCCAACAGTATCATAAAGACTAAGGAACACAGCAGGCAGGTCAGACAGAAAGTTAAGTCAAGTCTTAAAACTATTTTCCAGGGTTTAAACATCTCAGAGAGACAAACAGACACAAGACTTTGGTTTGTGAAACTAATTTTCATTCTTGTGGCGTTATTTTCATGGACTTAATAGCAGATATTGTCACTGGTAGTACTTTGCGCAGTTCTTTCTAACATGTATACAGTCATTATTATGACATCAGAATATGCGTCCAATGAGGGTCATTCTTTGGATTTTAAAGATGGGATGAGAAGTTACTTCATAAAAGCAAAAGAGCTTAAAGGTACAGTGGAGGATTTTCGAGAATTTTTGAAAAGACAAAAATGCACATGCACAACCCTGTACCTGCTCCTGAGAGGGAACAGCCATTAAACGCATGCGAGAGCGTGCACGAGCCCATTTCTCCTCGTCCACGCTCTGTTTAAAAGTTGCTGTTTGCTCATACAAGCTCACTTTACAAAACAAGATTTGCAAGCTTTCCACTATGTCAGACTCACCAGCAGTTAGTGAAAATGGGGACGAGCAGGTAGGATGGGCTTATGTAGACATATCACCAGAACGAGCAACAATTAGGAGGACCAATTGTTTTGATGATCCACCCAAAAAAGGACATCCTGTTCTATACCTTTAAGTTATTTTTCACAGCTAGGATTGGATGGTTATTATTAACGAATTACCAAAAATTGTATGAGATCGTTAAGCGAAATCTAAGAACGTGAAATAGCAACCACCTTAGCAACAGAAGGCTTCGTGTGCAGCCACAAAACCAGTGACATCACACTGAGTGACAGGCTCTCGTATGAGAGGAGCTAAAAAGATTGTGTTTTGGTCAAAGGGTTTTGTTGTTATCTGCAGTGACACAGAGCTGTGTAGCAATGATTTGCTCTCAAGAAGGTCGTGGATTCTGTTCGACATCCATCGAAATACCTTCAATTGACATTCAGTATGTATATCCACCATGCTGGCTAGCCAATCTCCAGGAGTGGCATCACACTTCTGGCAAAAGAGTGTTTTTTGCTTTGAAAAAATTGCTTTATTTTTCATCAGTATCTGAATGTATCAAGAATTGACAGTAATTGAGGACAGAAGAGTGTTTAATCCAATCATTAACCCTTTATAGGGCAAGTTAGCTTTTTTGATCCCTTGCATACCCCTTACAAATGGAGTCCCCCCCGTCCCTCAGGGAGGTCTAGAAGCACAGGATCTATACCCAGCCATTCAGCAAAGATACATGGGTGTACATCTTATTTTTCAATTAGCTTTTTTATATAAAGAGCTAATTGAAAAGTTAAAAAGTAAAGTTAAAAAGTTAAGTCTACTTAACAATTATATATATATAGGTTTATAAACTAAAACATGTAAGTGCCAGCATCAGCATGAATGCCTCTAAGATTATGTTTTACCTAAAGAAATGTGTTTCTTTCACTCTCAGAGTGTTTTTTATGAATTTCTTTTGTTATTTTTCTTAATATATTCGGGCAAGTTGGCGTTTCTTGTTATTACATTGACATTTATTTGACTGTTAAAAAGGTAATAAGGTCTTGTCCTGGATTCCAATAACACTATTGGCTTGAAATTTGGATTTTCAAAGTATTTTACTGAATGCCCCATAAAGGATTAAGTTCATTAAAAAAATAAAGCTTACAGCAGCTGTAAAACAAAATTTTTATTTAATACAGATTTTTAAATAAAAAATTTAATTAACCTAATATAAAAATGCTAAAGGCCTTTGTCATTACTAGCTGTGATTAAACAGATTTAATGGTAAGAGTAATTAAGCTACATAAAGCTACACAAACTTTTTTTAATATTTTTTAATATTAATGTAATTTTAATTAAAGGGGACTATACATTACCTGTGTCAGTTATTAGCTTCAAATGTTTAATGTTGTGGCACCTGGGAATGTGTTTTATTTATTTCTACTGTTTCTTGTAATTTATTGTTCAAAGTACCAAAATCAGTCATCAAATTCTGATTTCATCAGCACTATTATTTCATTTTTTTTTTCACTGTTTCATCTTAAACTGTTTCTCAGGAATACTGAGATTAAATTATACTCTAATTTGGTCTATTATTGAATTACATGACTTCTTACTTCAAATACATTTTTTAGGGGTATCAGAATGAGCATCTGGAAAAGGAAAATAAGTTCCAAATCACAGAGGATCTACAATTTACAAGTGGATTTGCTGCAAACAAAAGGGCGATAGAGATTCAACTAACACATTAACCCATGCACACAAGCTAGGAGTAAGCAGAGGTGGGTAGAGTACCCAAAGATTTACTCAACAGTAGCACTGCTTAAATGTATTTAATCAAGAAAAACAATGAAATAACTACAGTATGCAATTGTAGTTTTGGCAGAAATAAAACTTAATGTTGATATTTTGGAAAAAATCCCCCTGAAGAAGAATATAACTGCATGCAAATACTTCTACTTGTTTATGTTTTTTTTTTTGCACTACTTTGTAGGGATGGGTGATATGGCTAAAAAATAAAATCTCGATTTTTTTTACTCACCTCGGGCGATTGTAATTTTAATCGATTTTAATTGAAGTATTAAAAACCACATGCATGCATTTTAACATAGGTTTAATCAGAATCAAAATCAGAAATACTTTAATAATCCCAGAGGGAAATTAATTTATTAAAAAAACATATTTTGTGCAAATTTATCAAACAGTCAATAACTTATGTTGCTTTGTGTAGCCTGTACCCAAAGCGATTGACGTGGGTCCATTGGTTTAGCTTTAGGGCCTTTAACATATTTGTTCCACTAACATGCACAGCATTTTCTTCTAATCCAACTTCCACCGTGCCAATGAATCTTTGAGACCCTGTGCAATGAGGGGGAGTGGTGGCCTAGTGATTCCACAGAGCTTGGAATCCTGAGGTTGTAAGTTGGAAACCCACTCCAACAGACTGGCACTCTTGGTCCCTGAGAAAGACCCTTAACCCCACACTGCTCCCCGGGCATTGCACAATGGCAGCCCACTGCTCCCAAAGGAGATAGGTTAGATGCAGAGGTGAATTTTGTTGCTAGGTACCTGTGGCAGTGAAATGACAATAAAAGACTGGGAAAAAAATCAATACAATGCAGTTCAACTCATGTACGGCTTAAGAGATAGACTGGACCAAACGTCTGTAGTAGTTGCAAATAACAAAGCAGAGTCCAATTTTTCACAGAGTGCTTGTCGCGTTTCCTTGTACAGTTTTAGTAGTGCAACCTTCGCAAAGTATTTGCGACTCAAACGGGTCATATTTTGGATCACCCACTTTTAGCATGTGAAGGAAGCCAGGCGTCTCTACTACTGTATGTAAATGGGCACCATGTCTATCCCTATATGAACAGCTACAGCGTAGGTCATCTGCTTCCATTGCACACTTGTTGTACGGCACTGCTTTATAAAACTAGGTGGCCAGGGTTTGCTGTGTTATCTTGTTCTGGTAAAGGATGCTGAATCAAGTAAGTTTTGTTGCTAGTCTTGGTTTGAGAGCATTTCGACAAACCTTGAACATGACTGTAGTCTGCTCCAGATCAGCCTTGTCAATGTCTTGTCAACGTCAAAGCTGAAACACTTCCAAATAATCAACAAAACATGAGTGGCTTTTCTCAGTAGCACCTCTTCAGATTGACCAGCGGTCATGGCGTGCAGCATGCTATCAGCCGGAACAAAGAAAGAGACAACGGAAGCAAACGCCCAAATAAAAAATGCAGAAGAAGAGAAGGCTTCCTCCTTAATCTTTGACTTTTAAAAATTAATTAATAAAGATTTAATTAGATTTATCTCCTAACCCTACTACTTGGTGTTGGTCTATAAAAGGGATCTGCTAACTTTACCGTCCAAAGAGTCATTTTTAGCTAGATCAAAAGTTGTTTAGAGCCTAAAAGCTTTCATTAGCTTTGAAAAAATCCCAAAAACAAACAAATCTTTTAGAGCGAACATTTCCAAACTCTGACCTAAAACCCGTAGGACAGTGGCCCTCCAGGGCCAACTATGGGCATGTCTATTTTAGACCTTTTTTTTTATAGATTCTAAAATAAAATAGCTAAATATAACAGATATTAATGTAAAATATAAAAAAAAAATGCTAAAATTTGTTTTGGTGATGTTATGCCAATGTTATTAAGGACCATTGCAGAAGGTCTAAAGGGGAACAGCTTCTGGTGCTGAATGTTGCAGATTCCTGGTCTATAACACAATAATACATATTAAGGATGGTGGTTTTAATGCCACATAATGTAAAAGTTTAAGTGCTATGAATACTTTTGCAAGGAGTTGTAGATCTCAGCTGTAGTCACATTTGATGCCTGCCTTGTCTTCGACTTTCTCCGTTTTTTTTTTTTTTTACACACCAACAAACCAGATTCTGTCACCTGTCTCTGCGCATTCAATCACTCCCAGAGAAGCAGAGAAATGGCCTCCATATTCCCACAGGCGAGACATAAAGAGCCGTGAATGGATGAATGGATGGTGGATGGGGGGTTTATGGGGGGACGAAACCAACGGCTAAATTATTAAGTGACACTTTGCTTTGAGACACACAAACACACTCAGAAAACAGGGAGTAAACGCATTAGAACAGTTAGCCTCCTGAATGCACCCGACAACTTGAGTACATGCTAACCGGCGTCAAAGTCGTCAAACCGGGCCTGGGGCTGTTAAAATTTTTACGCCACTGCTTGGGGGACGTTGTGGAACCTTGAAGCGCCTGTCATTGCTTCTAATAAATAAGTAAATATGGGAGAGGAGTGGCTGAGCCCTGTGCCACACAGCTGACAACACGCATCCACTGTGAGCTTTCAAAAGTCTCAACAAACAGGTACCAGCACCTGAGCATGCGTGTGCCTGAGGGTCCTTCCTCAGACTCTGACAGGCTCCATATGGGGGGGGAGTTGTGGTCTTGCCACCGTTTTGTGAGCTTGAATGTGCCAAAGTGGGTCTTCATCCACTTAAGTTGCTTCAAGGCTTGATTTTCTGTGAACAAGGTTAGAGCACACCGGGTGAGCTGCAGTCTAATACGGCGCATAGGAGACAGAGTGTCTGGTGACTTGGCCACCATGGACCATAGCTTGTTAAGGACTGAGAAGAGAGATGCCAGGAATTGAACCGTTACTTCATTTACCGTCATTATGGGGGTTATCCTGAAGAGCTGAGATTCTCTGTGCATCCATGCTGCTACTATGTGCCACCAGTCTATTAATTACAGCTAAAGCCAAAACAAACAAATGGAAAACATCATGAGAGTTTTTCAAATCCAACACCTTTGTTAAGCATCCAGTTTAAAGAAGATCTAAGTACTTCTACGTTCAAAGAAAACCACTGGGACAATGAAAAGGGCCATAAACATGTTGAACAAATAATCTAAACGTTTCATCATAATTCAGTTCAATTCAGTTTAATTCTATAGCACCAATTCACAACACATGTCATCTCAAGGCACTTTACAGTTCACCAGATCATCCAGTCCAACTGAATCAAAGTTTTCTATCTAAGGAAAACCAGTCGATTGTATTGACTCATTGACTGGAAGGCAATCCTTCACACTAAGCATGCTTGTAGCGACAGTGGAGAGGAAAAACTCATTTTTAACAGGAATAAAGCTCCAGCAGAACCAGGCTCAGAGTGAGCGGCTATCTGCTGAGGCCAGCTGGGGTTCAAGAAGCAGAGATACAGAAAGTAACTGTAAAAGGCGGCCCCGTCCAGGAAACACACAGTCAGACAGACAAGCACTGAGCCAGCTCCCATGTCAGAGGATATAACTTAATTCTAGTAAACAAACAAAGAGTCACAGCTAAAATATATATCTAAATAATGTGGACAGCATTTGGTAGGATCTGCTTTATGACAGGGTGTAACTCTTCCATACATCAAAGATGGAAAACATCAAGAAACGCATGATATATGACCACTTTGGAGATTTTTTCATATCCCTACCATATACACCCATTCTAATATTAAAGGGAATGGACACTAGAGGAATGTTTGTGAGTTTTGTAAATGTAAGCAGTGTTTAGATATGTCTGTTTTACAGTGTGCACTTGTTCGTGTTTATCTGTGTCTGCTCATTGTAAAGCCTGCTAATTGCAGTTGAGACTCCTTTAATTAACACAAAGAGAGGTCTCTGGTGGACGTATGGGCTCCGTGAGTGTGTCACGAGTTTTCATCTAGCCAAGCTGTGGGACATAACAGCCTAATCAGAGCCTTTTAAGTCCTGCCATGCTCACACCAGAGGATTAACAGAAGACACACTTTAGTCGTAGAAAATGAGACAACCAAGAATCATGTCGGTCTGGTTTACAAAAAAAAAGAAAGAGAAATTTAAAAAAAAAATCCTTCAAGCAAGTTTTAGAGAATTATCTTTTGCTATAAATCAGAAACCAAAACATGCAATATTTAAGTTGCTACTAGATTTTTATTTTTGATGTTTTGTGGGATAAGAAGAGGCACCGATGAAGGTATGACGCTCAGTCTCTCTCCTTTGTCCATCCACCCCCATCTTCATTTGCTCACTCGCCTTTCAGTCTCTTTTTTTCAAATTCTTTGGAATAACTTTCTCTCTTTTTATTATTCTTGCCAATTTGGACAGAAGCCCTGGTCAAAGACAGATTACACCGAGTCGCGTATCAAACCTAATCAATCTTCATCCCCCGGAAGGGCTCGCTCTCCCAATGAATAATTACCACAATCCTGTTACGAGCTGCCGGTGCCAGAACGTTGCCATCACCCACCATCTCTTCGGATGTTGGAACCCTTGGCTGATTAACCGGTGAACTTTAAAGGGGAGAAGTTTGCGAGTGTTTACGAGGTCTCTGTAAGGAGGAATTCATGATAAATGTTTCGGATCTCGTAAGTATTATTGTTTTCCCTTGGAGAACTCATAAAGTAATTCAAACTACATTAATTCTGTAACCCGTAGTGTTTGAGGAATGATGCATATTTATAAGGTTCAGGTTTGTTTTCATTCAGGACAAAGGAATCTAAGGAAGGCCAAGCCTGATTTGGCTTGGACATCTTCAGAGTCGCACCATGCTGCAGTGAAGGAGCTGTTCTTTACCTCGCTCTGCAGCAAAAATGCTCACATAAGAAACGCAAGATAAAGATGATTAAAGTGATAGGCAGGGATGTAGTGTGAGGAGAGAGAAGGGAGTGGGAGAGGAAGAAATGATGAATGAGCGAATCATGGTGTCGGTGAGGGTGCAGCTACCAGCGGACAGTCACACGCTGTCAGTCAGTCATTCAGCCGGCCCTATGTGATGTATGAGAGGGGGTGTGCCTCAGGCAGACTGGGAATGTTTCATCAAGAGGCACGGTGAGCGGGAAATATCGAGAGGAAATCGACAAGGCACTGCTTTTCTTCGCCGCTGCAGAGGGAAGCCACAGTATTGGACAGGAGGGGAAGAGAAAAACTGAGCAGTGTGTAACTGCAGGGCAGCTGTATTGAGCGGAGGAGGGTGTCATTTAGAAAGTGGCTGGCT
This sequence comes from Cyprinodon variegatus, assembly GCF_000732505.1. Lineage (NCBI taxonomy): Eukaryota > Metazoa > Chordata > Actinopteri > Cyprinodontiformes > Cyprinodontidae > Cyprinodon > Cyprinodon variegatus. The sequence continues at coordinate 474,699 of NW_015151087.1, read as the reverse complement.
CAGCAGTGGCCATTAGTAGCACTGTGACACAGTGGACCGTCAAGCAAACAGACAGCAGGAGGAAAGAGGGCAGGGATGCAAGTTTAGTGGCAGGAGCGCGGTGATGAAATTCAGCTGGAGCTCCACTCAGCTTCGTTTTTAATTAACATGTCAGTTAAGTCTATAATTATCAGTCATGTTTTCAAATACATCAAAGTCCACAGAGTGTGGATCTACCATATTTTCATGTCCAAAAACCTCAGAAACATTCGGATAACCCAAAAAAAGGAAAATCATATGTGATACCTGCTGGACTTGCTAAAACTAGTTTATGACACAGTTCATGATGATCTGTGTCATAAACTAGTTTTAGCAAGTCCAGCAGGTATCACATATGATTTTCCTTTTTTTGGGTTATCCGAATGTTTCTGAGGTTTTTGGACATGAAAATATGGTAGATCCACACTCTGTGGACTTTGATGTATTTGAAAACATGACTGATAA
>NW_015151087.1:462757-473795 GCF_000732505.1 Cyprinodon variegatus | reverse complement strand
TGTTTTTATAATGTTTTTTGTTGTTGGCATTCACATAAATATACTGGTGTGATAAATTAGTATAAGTTTGATTGGTTTTTGATATACGTCTATTTTGAATTTATAGCCCCCCCCTGGAGAAAACTCCAACATCCGCCACTGGTAGTAGAACTGTTGCTTTGTGGAAAGAAGATGGGTTTAAATTCTGCCACAGAGCATTTTTGTTTAGACTTTACATGTTCTCCTTGTGCACCTGTGGGTTCTCTTGGGTTACTCTGACTTCCTTCCACACTCAAAGAACACAGTGGGGAGCCTCGCTAATCAGGGATATGATCAATACGATTCAACTTGTCGACTAGTCTACTGAATTAGTGAGTCCACTCAAATATTAACAAACTGGTCTCTTATTCTATGGGCTTAGTAGAGGCTACACAACAGTCAGCCATGCAGACTGGAAAGCTGGGTTATACCTACCTAATATAGTCAAAACCATCACTGGAGCCACACATACTGTAAGTAATTCCTCCCCCTTAGCCGTGAGTTAATGTTATGTCGTCAGAAAGCGACGTATTGACCCAAATTCAACTTTGACTGTTAAACATACAGTGGAAGATTTTAGCAAATAAAAGACCCGCCCTCTCCACCTTAAAAAAAAGCAAATACACATCATTGTACCTGCTCCAGAGAGGGAACGCCTATCAATCACGTGCGAGAGCATGCAGCAGCCATTTCTCCTCGTGCACGCTCTGTTTAAAAGTTGCTGTTTGCATCACTCATATAAGCTTACTTCTATGGCAGTTCAAGCCCAGGCTCCGGCTTTCTGTGTCATTGTGTCCTTAGGCAAGACCTGCATTGTCTACTGATGGTGTTCAGGGCCCGTCAGCCGTTTACACCAGTGTACAGCAGCCTTTGTTCTGTCAGTCAGCCCCAGAGCAGCTGTGGCTACAATGTAGCTTGCCACCATCAGCGATTGAGTGTATGTGTGAATGACTGGATGTAGTGTAAAGCGCTTTGGTCAAGTCTCCTGACTAGGGATGGGTATTTTTCGCCAAAGTCCTGAATCAATTCGATTTTGATTAATAGAGTTCTAAATCGATTAAATACGGTTTGATCTGTTTTTACGATGAAAGTGGTTCAACTGTGTTTCAAAATACTCCTGTATTTGATTTTTTCCTGTCATATTAAACACAAAGTGCAAACTTCGGACAGTTTAAACTTGGGATGTGAACAAAACTGTCTCAAAAGTGCAAACTTGTTTGTGAAAAGTGAAAAAGTGAAGCCTCACTCGAGCTAGCAGACGTGACACAGCGGGGACACAGCAGTCATGCATGAGCTGCATTATCTTCGCTGCACAAACTATATTTGCAGCGTTGTCTGTAACTTCTCCAGGGTGTTTGCTGTTCAGCCCCCATTTTTTTTTATGTCTTCAGTCAGCCTATTGGCTATAGTTGCAGCTGTCTGGCTTGAAGTCATCTTGAGTGCATCTTTCCTGCTCATTTGAATGTGAACATCATGCGTGTCACAATAAAAGTAATCGATCTCATTCCCTAGACACCGATTTTGCAAAAATGAAAAGGAATCGATTCAAAATCGATTAAATCGATTTTTTTACCCAGCCCTACTCCTGACTTGAAAAAGCGCTATATAAGTACCTGCCATTTACCATTTACTTGAAGCTTACTTCAAGTAAATTACTTAACTTACTTAAAAGAGGATTTGCAATTTTTCCAATATGGGGACGAGCATGTAGGGCGGCCTTACGTAAACACATCACCAGATTGATTGACAATCAGTAGGACCACTTATTTTGTTGATCCACCTGGAAAAAGAATGTCCTCCACTATACCTTTAAATTGCCCTAGTATACATACACACATATAAAAAAACACAATACTTTTCCTCGCCCACCGCGGGTGGTCTCCCCGTTTTTTCCTCCAAGGTTGGGTCCTCTACCAGAGGCCTGGGAGCTTGGGGGTTCTGCACAGTATATTTGCATATATATATATATATATATATATATATATGTTTTTTGCAAGATTATCCTGAAAATTATCAGAAACAATGTGGGGCTAAGATTCATTTCTAATCATTTTTTATTGTTGTTTTTAATCAACTAGTTGTAAAAACTAGTGAGCAAACATTATAAGCAACTCTTTCTAATTTTTAGTTTCCTCAATTTCAAGTGACTGTGACAGTTCTTTTTAAGGCTCTTGAAGGAAACTGGTTTTAGGACTGTTATATTTCCCAACGTGGTGAAATAAAAACATGTCTTCATGCCATTATCAGTAATCAAGCATTTTAATCCAGGGATGTCTCTTTTACCCGTATGATGTGAGACTCAACCCTGGAATAATAAAGTTCTTCCAGCAGCATAAACTATCCAGTGTCCCACCGCAAATAACCGATTTTAAACAAAAATGGATAAAGAGAGAAACAAAGACATAACTGAGAATTACTGAGCCTGTGAAATTCCTCAGACAGCAGAACTAACAGTGAAGGTTAAACACTCCAGAGTCTGAGTGTTGGCAGACACAAAACACCGCCACTAAATGACATGGGGGAGACCTCACAACCAATCACAAGTGTTTGCTCCACCGTAAGAGCCAATGGCGGCCCAGGTCGATCAGAGCATGACAGAAAGTCATCAGATCGCCTATATTAGGGCGTGCTTTTCCCTTTCAAGCAGAGGCTAATCAGGCTCTGAGTGCTGCCTTTTTTATTTGCCTTTAAGATGACAATCTGAGCTTTCACTTTCTCCACCATTCTGTCCAGCCATGTCTAAAGCCCTTTACTGGAGATGGTCTAGTCCTATCAGAGTGACAGGAATTCACAAACAAAGGGGGGCAAACCAAGGTTACAGAGATGAAGGGCCCAGGCACGCTCCCAAACGATGCGGCCAGAGCAATCTGGGGTCCTTCTGCTGACTCGCCACACTAGGACTCATGTGAAGGGAATGTGAGACTGAACCGCGGTCCAAGTTTGGAGGAGTGGGGAGAGAGAGACAAACTGTTTGAGGAGGACCGGGTCAGCGTGCAAGGAGACGGCGTGAGCGTGTGCGCTGAAGGAGGCTGACGAGTAAACTCTGGCTGCCATCATTCGTCAGTCACTTCTTTGTGTTGCAACACGCCGCCGCGCCACACCCAGCACTACTGCCGTGCACGCCAAGTCTTCCTCCACTCCAATGGAGAGACATTAGGAAAAGAATAATGGCTATGGACAGCAGCTGCCAACTTAGTCTGAACTTATTTATCTCATTTAGAGTCCGTTTGGAGGGATACACACATGGCAGCTTCTCAGTTCCCACAACCAGAGAAAAGAGACGACTGGCAAAGTGGACCAAGGTCCCTCATTGAGCTTTCCTTGACTGTGAAAAGAGAGAGGAGACCAAGTTCTGCCAAAACCTGAATATTGAAGTCCTGTCACCACTTACTGCCAGCTTGTGAGGCTATTTCCTCAGTCTATTTCTATTCAAAGCTTAAACTATGAAAAAAAGCCACATGTACATAAATGGTTCTTAATGTAAAGAAGGACGGCTGACATCCAATCTGACCCCATAAAAAAACTCACATCAGGTTGAGTCTAATTAGTTCTGGTATTTCCAGGACTTGTTTGCACAAATTGGAAATGTGTGATTAGAATTAAAATAGGGCAAAGAAACAACATGGAGAGGGGTTTCACCTTACCCCTCTGTCAGCGCTCATACGAAAACAATTTAGAGCTACAAGAAAAAAAAAGACAGGGGGAAGAAGAAGAAGAAGAAGAAGAAAGGAAAAGGAAAAAGAAAAGAAACGTAGTAAAACAGACAGAAGGAAACAGAGACAAAATGAGGAAGAGGAGGGGGAGGGAGATGCATTCCACTTGGCCCAAACTCAGAGGCTCTGTGGGTGTCTGAGGGTCCTCACTGCCAGTAATTGCTTCCATATAGCATTGGGCCATGGTCACACTCACAACCACCCACAAGGATGGGGACCTTTGCAAAAGTATTCATACCCTTTTATCATATTGCAACGCGAAGTTGCAATATGATTCACCTTTTTTGATTCCCCTGCACTTTATACGGTCCAAAAACAATTTTAACCCTATAATGCCAAATGTATCGCATATGATACATACGGTTTCTGAAATGTTTTGCATCTGACACCTTTTGCATAATTTAATGGTGAAGACTTTGCTCCTATTGTACACAATCAGATATACCTGCTAACAGCCAGTAGAACACTACAAGAAAAATAATCTTGACTTATCGCATAGTAATAAATTATTAATATCAAAAATGTATTTCAGTTTTTTCTTTTTACATATTTTGTTAAAAGGGCAAATAAGGAATTCAAACCAAAAAAAAGTTATTTTCTATTTTGTTTTTTTATTGGATCGGGCTTAAAAGGGTTAAGCCCCCCTTCCGCAGACACTGCGCTGCACCTCTCCAAAATTGTAGGTGAACTCAGACAGTGCTGCAGACAGGAGGCATCTAATTGGTCAAATCTACATCCACTCTACTCATGCGTATCTCCTGTTTGAGGACTTGTTTACTGGCTTGTTTTGTTTGTATGACCTCCATTGTGGAAAACAACTCGTGAAGATGGACAAGGTAGAAGAGCGAGGTGCGCAAGAACGCTGGGACCCTTTTTCCACCTGGATCCCAGCTCTTTTCACCCTTATGTCCCTTCGTTGTTGCACAAACTTGCCCCCACTTCCTCACCTCCTCGGCCGTATCTAGACCCACAGCTAGTTCATGCTTGTCTCTTTTGCGTTGTGGCATGGATAATACATCGCATACCACGCTGCAATAATGGGGATAACTCAAAAATTTCTGTGACAAGCTCACTGCGACAAACTGATGGGGGAGGATAACCAGCCCTCTACAGTACACCGACAATCGTCGAGCACTAGGACAGATTGGAAAATCACAGCTCAAACTCAAGCCTGCTTCCCCTAATTTAAACCGCCCACAAGGTCCTGATTGGCCGTCCATCTTTTCCTGTGTGATTGGCTGTCACCGCTGTCCATCCTGAGAAGCTCACTTTAAAAACATCTGATGTGCTACTGAATCAGGTCTGTGATTGGATGGTCACAGCGCTGCTGAAGTCTTATGCACTACCGTAATTAGAACTGTTGGGTCGCAGGTTTTCTCTGCTCACTGGTATGTTTTGGATTTTCGAGATATCTTAAATGGTCCAGGAGTTACGGTCTTGGAGAAGAACATGGGTTTGGAAACAGATGGTGATTGAATCTGCTACTGTAAGTTTGGCATTTCTTCTTCTCTTGGGTCACGTAATCTAGAACGGTTGTAATATCAGACGTATTAATTTAAACAAATTTTTGAATTGGTATCATGTTCATGTCAAGCATCCATATATTTTTTATCAGGGGAGAGAGAGAGCAGAGATGCAGGAGAAAGTGGAGGAAACAAACACAGAAGGACTTATAGAAAACACACTGAACTTATAGGGAGAAGGAGCCAAGGGGTTCATGGAAACTCTGGAAGCACTGCTCAGGTGGAAGAACCTGCCTTTCTAAAAGCGTGGGAAGAACCATACCTTTCAATCTCACAACCATTGTGTGTCCATGCAAATGTGCAAACTTAAAAGAGCTAAAAAACAACATTTCATTAGACGCGTTTCCATCCACTGGAACAAATAAATGAGGCCATGTACAGCCTAATACCGTCATATGTTGACGTACGTTTGGCTGTACAAAACAGGAAGTAGAATTAGCAAGTTGCAGGGACCATGGCTCAGGAATAGGTCGTGGTTTTATGATGGTGTTGGAATCGGGCAGGTTGTAATAAATCTGTCATGTCAGCTTGTATTAGTGATTATTCGTAAATTTGCAGACATCGAGAGAGAGAAGTGTGTGATTCTGATGCTGCATTCACAACGCCAGCTGCAGCGGAAACAGCTGATTAGTCATATGAGGTAAATATTTGCTGCGTAACAATGTCTTTCATCTCCTCTGGCATATTTACGCTTTTTTGAAAGAGTCAAGGCTGCTCAGTGGCAATACAAGAAGGTTGTGGGTTCGAATTCCTGGCCCAGGTCTTTCTGCATGGAGTTTGCATGTTCTCCTTGTGCATGCGTGGGTTCTCTCTGGGTACTCCTGCTTCCTTCCACAGTCCAAAAATATGACTGTTAGGTTAATTAGCTTCTCTAAATTCTCCTTAGGTGTCTCTGTTTCCCTTCAATTGACTGGTGACCTGTCCAGGGTGTCCCTGCTGTAGAAAGCTGAAAATAGGCACCAAAACCCATCGCGACCCCTCTTGGGATAAAGAGTGTCAAAAAAAAATTAGATGAAAGAGTCAAAAATTACCTCAAGCTCGCGTGAAAAACTTTTTTGCAAAAGTTGATTTGAATTTTGCTTTTTCCATCAAGCAGAAAAAGAGCAAAAAGAGACTCTAAATGACCAATAGCTCAGCTCTTATTTCTAGAGACTTTTCCACCACTGTTAAAAAAAAACAAAAAAAAACACCATCACTTTCTTTGGCTTCTGTTTGCAATGAAAAAAGCCAATAGCTTGCTGGCGAAGATTCTCAGTCATCCAGGTCATAGTCGTTCCAAAAAAGTTAAAAACTGCCAATTTCTAAGGGGCTGACCAGTTCGTCTGGTTCAATCTGCTGGTTTTCTAAACCAAAACAAGGCTTTGTTTTTGGTCCACTCTATAAAGCCTCGAACTCAATGCTAATTCTGACAGTTTGAATTGAAAAAGCTTCCTGGATGGAAAGCGAAACATCTTCAAATCTGGAAAACAAAGTTCAGCGGATTGTTTTTTTAACTTTTTTTGGAAAGCCAATCGTTTGCAGCTTTTTTACTCCTTTTAACATGTGAAGTGCTGTAAAATGATGGATTTTTGAATGACCTTTAAACTTTATCTGGCTCTATGACATTTTGACGAACCAAAACCTTGTTCCCTTGCTCCAGTTCCCCTTGCCAAAGATTTTGTCTGATTAATTACAGTAATAGATATAATCCTGTATTTTGTTATTAACTGGGGATTCTTGTTTCTGTTTTCAAACATGTCCCTTTTCTCCCTGATGAGAAAAAAAGAGAAATATTTTTTCCAATGTTTTGCAGAAAACCTCTCAATGCACTGGATAAAAAAGCAGCTGTTTAGTTTCTTTCACCATGAACAAGTTTTTTCGAAATGTTGTGGATGTTTCTCACATACGGATGTTGGTTGTGCTTTTTGATGTCGTTATTTATTCTGCAGGCATGACTTCCCATGCTTTTGCCCATGAGTTTGTGTAATCAGTTGAAATAACAACTTTTTAGGGTCTGCTCAATATTTGTGTTTTCTTTAGTCAGTAATGAAAATGTCATGGTTTTATTCTAACGCTGGAATACGGTTAAAGATTACTCACAAAACTGGAAAAGCGTTATAGTCATAAGGCCTGAGGAGCAGAAAAGGACTGTTCTTGCAAAGTGAAATAGAATGAAGTTGTTTATTGATATGTTTTTGTTTTAATTTAATTGTTTTTGTGGTTTTTTTTTATTTTTTTTTATTTTAGATTATCTTTAAATAGGGAAAAAAAATTGTCAATTGCATAATTCTGTTTTTCTTTTAGATTAACCTTGGATCAATTATTCCTCCCCAGATTAGGAACATATTTATGGACATTGATTATTTTGAAGAATGGCTAAGAGAAAGTGACCTCTGTGTGTTTCCCCTCTGCCTTTTAAGTGAGGAGGTGAGGAGGTTAGATTCATATTATTAATTATAACACATCCTTCATTTAGATCCTTCATCTATATATATATATATATATATATATATATATATATATATATATGAGTATACTCATATATACTGTGTATACCGGTATATGAGTTTAAGGCCATTTCATTCAGCAATATCTGAAGTTCTGCCAAAGTTTCATGTTTTTACAGTTCTAATATTTCATGAATAAACCGGTTTTGTTTTACAACACTACTTTACTAAGATTAGATAGGGAAGCCCGAGGATTACCTTTTTCTTCATTTTATCCCATTCCCTGATTTTTAGAGATACAGTTCAATATATCCACATTTGTTCTCTACAAAATGTAATCAGTTACACCCCTTTTAGTGCTTTCTGTCACAAACTATTATCAAAGACAGTTCTCCTTTGTTACAAGCTACCAAACTACTGGCGTTAGTTTCATCAGTTAAGACAAAAACAGCAGAGAATAGAGGTTATATTGTAGAATACAATTTACAACAACATTTTTAGGAAATAAAACAACCAGAACAATTAATGTCACTCTTAATATCTGAACTTTAAAAGGGATAAATGTATGTGTGTGGCAGAGGTGTGTAGTAATTAGTTACATTTACTCAGTTACATTTACTTTAGCAAAAACTTGAAAAGAAAAGGTTTACTGTGCCGTACATTTTTACTTTTGCTTTAATAATATTCCTATAAAGTATCGCTACTCTACTTGGGTAAAATCTCTGACCGATCTGTCCTCTGTGAGTAATTTGAAATATTCTAAGATGAGGTAAACATACAGTAAACAGTAGATGTTTACAGAGGATATATGTTACCCTGTACTAACATATATTGTAATAAGGATTGGATTTATGTTGTTTTATGTTGAACATAAACAAAACTGGTATAATTATTTTTTATGCACAAATTTGTTCTTTTATATTTCTGACATTTATTGTTATTCTTTAAAATGCCAGAACTTGCCATAAAGTGTTTACCAGCATCGTTTCTAAACATTAAATCTGATGTTATTATCCCACAATAACTCAGTACTCAAGTAGCCCTTCAACCAAATACTTTTTTTACTTTTACTTGAGTAATTTCTAGGACGACTACTTTTCACTTTTGCTATTCTAAGTAGTGCTATTCTTGCTTAAATACCATTTTGGGTATTCTACCCACCTCCAGTGTGTGGTCAAGTGAGAGTCTAAGAGAAAAACATTAAACAGAAGCAGTTCTCCTTGTTTAATTAGTTTTAAATCAAAATAAAAGTCAAGTTTAATGGTTTGATATAAAAAAACAACAAAAAAAGATCTGTGTCTTGTTTTGGGGTGTGATGGGGATAAATTAATATTTGGCAGCAGGCTTGGTGGAGAAAAATATGATATAGGAAACATTTTAATCGTGTTTCTAAAATAATCAAATAAAATAATCAAATAATTTCACTATATTTAACATATTACAGGGAAGTGTAGATTTTTTTCCTAACATCTGCCTTTGTGTAGCAAACCACACATTTCCGCTTCAAAATGTAATGAGATCTGCACCAATATTTACTTGAGAATCTATATTTTCACCTAAACAGTTTTAATCTGAGTATAGTTATTAATGGATACGTACAAAACTTAAAAATATTACTGTCACCCCTCTAGATGTTTTTTCTAAGAAAAAAGTTCAAATTGAACACACCATAAGCTAAATGCTGAAGGAATCATACCAATTTGTTCCCTACTGTTTGAACCGATGATGGTATCTATACTGATGGTCTCCCTATAAATACAAACTATCATTAAATTTGTGTTCTGTATATCTGCATCATGACCATTGCTCTCATCGTTGACTGACTATTATTTTCTTTTTCCTGGAGACACATGTGCACCCACGGACAGCCGTGATTAATAGAAGTGGGATTTAAAAAGGCTGCAACAGTCATCCTCTGCTCCGCTGCCAAAAGAAAACATTCAGTATTCAACATATGGAGACACACAAGCCTGAGCTACACTGAACCCTCATATACTAACCCTCATGTCAGGAAAAGAGAAAATAAATATAAAAATAAATCTCTTCACTTTAGTTAAGGCATATGATAAACTGACTGGTATTTAAAGAGGGAGTAAAAGGAAGGTTCTCTGAATTTAATGATTTAAAAAAGCTAATTCCTTCTGCTCTTTAGAGCAGCCACAGTCATTTCACCAGGTGCATTGTACATGTAGTCTTACGTAGCTCTGGAGCTGGAAATAAAGCAGCTGACTGCATAAAAACAATTTTTACTGGGTTCTATTGGAGTTTAAGCAGCAGATGGACCGTGTGTGAACGCTGGAGGTTCAAAGCGATAATGTGAGGGAGACCACTCGAGAACGTTAACATGGCGAGTTGAAAAGGTGCGACAGCCACTAAAACGAACGAGACTACAGCGTTTACCGCACACACACACACACACACTGACACAGAAAGACTCAAACATGGAGCCACGGCTCCCACCTGAGCCGTAACTTTAACGATTGTGGGGCTGTAAGGCTGAATCGCCTCAGCTCACAAATCAGAGGCATGTGGGGCTGAAAGTTTCCAGCGAACAAGCGTGCACACGTACAGTATGTAAGCTAAGCAGGTGTGTGTCTGCAAGTTGGAAAACCAGCAGACAGAGAAGGACTTGACTGCCCTCTCCTGACTTCATTTGTTCTTTTGGGAGCCCGGTATTCCGTTACAGAAAGTGAACATTAAACATTGCAGAACGTTGGACATTTGATTGAAAACAACTATCACTCCTAATATCCCCTCCGGCTGCCACACAGATTCTGGAGCCTCGGCCAACAGGGCTCCAGGGGAAAGCTGCTGCAGATTGGTGCACGGCGTACGGATGCACAGGATTTGTAGCTATAGGAGTGGCTGTCACCGTATCAGATAAGGTACGTTTGCAGCCGTGTAGGTAATGATGCTGGGGCCACTGGAGTGTCAGGGAGTCAGATCGGCTGCTTTTGTTTGATCACATCACACACTTTTCACTGCAACTTCCCAACACACAGAATGTACACACCAACAATAAACAAACATCCCTTTGCTATGCTTCCTCCTCCTAGTCCATGACTTCAGCTTCTTATTGTCCTATTCACTGAAGAAAATCTTTTTACAAATTATTAGCAGCTTTAAAAAAAAATTTCTGAAGCAGATTTTTATTTGTTTTTTTTTAAATAATGGAAACATTAGTTTAATCTCTCCTTAACCAGCCAGGATGCACCGTTTGCTTCACTTCTTACAGGAATTGGCCGATTATCATCTGGTGAACCTTAGCTACAGCATTCAGAGCTTAGAAACCATCACCATGGGCACAAAAGTTTTAAAAAATTATAGTTTTAACCAGAGATGGCACTTTCCGTACTTG
>NW_015151087.1:452734-462232 GCF_000732505.1 Cyprinodon variegatus | reverse complement strand
AGTAAAGTAAAAATATCAGAAAAATCTATTTGAGTACAGTAACGAAGTATTTGTACTTCGTTACTTCCCATCTCTGGTTTTAACTATTGCTGTAAATATATTTCTGGAATAGTCTGGTTATAAAACATGATTCTTTTTTATTCAATTCACATAAGAACAGCAGTAAATGTGATTTTTTTTTTTTTTAGAAGATTGTCCTGAATGTTCGCGTGTATTTTTTTGCATGACAACACCCAAATGTTCTCATTGCTTCTCATAAAAGCGGACAGGGGAGCTCAAAAGTTCATCAAGCTCAAAAACCATCTAAATGCAACACACGTTGCTTCAGCATAGATGTTTGCAACCCAAACGTCAGCATCCAGTTAGGGCACACATTCTCCAGCCAGCCCTCAGAGTCAACATAGTAAACCCAGGTCTGAAAAAGAAACTCCCAATTAAAGGTCAAATGAACATGAACTGTTTGCCTTAGTAAGTAGCTTGAGTAGCCTCTGCAGTTTATGTATTGTGAAAGCACTAAATGCTACATGTTAAAATCAAATGTTTAACTCTGGAAGGCAACACTTTATGCACAGCTTTATTAAATGTTAAATTCTAGGGCAAAATTGTATAACTTGTTACTTAATAGTTTTTACCGTGTTCAATGGAAGGATTTGTGCTATAATTAATGTTATTCCTTCTATGGATGCAAACAATTTGAGGGTTTCTAAAAAAAGATAAATGATTATAACCTCTGAGCAAACTCATAGTTGAAGAACTTGAATAACGGATTAAAAACAATACCTATTTGTGTTTCTGTGCTTGTATGTTTATTTATTCCATCAGTTAGGAGCAAAAAAGAGGTTTTGAAATAAAATGTTAAAATTGTCAACATAGGTTTTTGATTAAATGCAATTATTTGTGATTAATTCATTACACACACTGTGATAAATTCAAATGAAATGTTTAATCCAGTTCTTCCATTAATGTTTTTATGTAAAAAATATTTATATTATTAGTCTTTTGGAGCTGTATGGACTCATGCGTTAAGTAGGAATTGGAATGAATGTTGGTCAAGCTCACTTCCTTATATCTATTTTTAGAAGTAAGCACTAAATTATGTATAAAATGTAATTATATATGCCCAGCGATAGACTGGTGACCTGTCCAGGGTTTACCCAACCTCTCGCCCATTGACAGCTGGAGATAGGCACCAGCATCCCTTGTGACCCCAGCAGGGATAAGCGTAACGGAAAATGGATGTATGTAAATAAATGTATAATTATTTATATGTGTTACATTTCTAATTTTACTAGATTGTCTCAGCTTAGTCATTCATTCATAGGCAAATACGTTTCATGACTTTATTCACAAAAAATATATTTAAAATGATTCAGGAAAAACAAAGAAAAATGTCTCAATTTCCAAGCATGGTGGTGGCAGCATGATTGAAGGATGTATTCCACGTTCATTATTCCGACTCTTCCACTTTATCTCAGATTAGAGGCTTTGTGGTAATAAAAGGGCCATAAACCAAGTACTGTAACAAATGCCCATCCAGTAGGACCTCTTCCAAAAGAGACGGATTAAATCCTTATGAAGGAATCCCAGAGCATGCTCAGAACCTTTGTCTATGTAAAAATATCTCACTTCAGTCCAGACACTCTGAGAATCTGGGGAAATATTCCAGCAGAATTATGTCAGAAGATTGTTGCTGCTGCAAAAAAGAGGTGCAGTCAGATATAGTTTTTAAAGAGTGAGAGCTCTGTCCAACACATCGATTCAAATTTTCAGAATCCAAATGACGAAATCTCATGTAAATTTCCTGATTTCCTTTTCCAGAAATACTTCTAGGAATTACTAAATTGCATAACCAATAACCAGAAGAGCCTTTTAAATTGTCATCTTTTTTCATTAGAAAAATATGTTAATACTAGGTTGAAGAAATAAAAACATAATTTATTTGCAAACAGGAAATAAATTATAGATTAAGAAGCCAATATAGATTTTACGAAAACTCTCTTTCTTGTGTCCAGAAAAGTAAAGAGAAATTTATAGGCTGGGGACGGAAAGATGAATCTCCTCCCAAAAAAAAGAAATAACATGCAATGATCCTTTTAGGATAACTTAATCAAGCCAATGTATTTAAAGAAAATAAAAATAACATAAATTCAATGAATAGTTGAGGTGATGATATGTTTAACCTGGATCCCTTCAAGTCTTCACGTACTGAGGTGGATGGCTTTCAATCGCCTCAAACAATTTCACAGCTTAGGAAGACACCATGGAGGAAAAATAAAGAAGTCGACCACACAGAGTTTATTAAAAGAAACTGTTCCTTTCCTCCATCGTAAAAACAAAGAGCAAGCATTGAATGTCAGCCTCCTTCCTCCGATAGCTGTTATTTAGGTGCTCCAGTTGGCAGGACTTTGGGGTCTTTTTGGCAGCTGTGAACATCTCTGAGGAAATCTAAGAGAAAAATTCCTCTCAAAACCCACAGATTGGAAAAGCAAGCTATTAGATGTTAATAGTGCAGAGTGAAGACAAAACAAAAAAAAGCTGTATAACAAAACATAGGTAGAAAAACAGATTTCAGATCTAAACCACTGCCGTTTCAGCTAGGAGTGTTTGGGAAGCTTGTGGTGCGATGGGATTTTGATCCAGTTGGAAAAAAAAGCCAAAAAAGGACATCGGAACATTTTTATTCCAAATAGCATTTCCTACCTTGGGCCATTACAGCACAAAGCCAAAACCACACAGAGTGGGTTTGCAGTCAGGACGTCTGTGTTAGCACGCTCCCTACAAAGATTGCGGGGTCAATTTCAATTAAGACGAGGAAGGCAAGAAAACAAGCGCACCTAAACAAACGAGCCTGGAGGGTAACCGAGGGAGGGAGAGGAACAAACGCTGCATCCCACCATCGAGCAGGATGGTGGGATGCAGCAGAGGTCCTGAATGTGTGTGACACATGCAACTACATGGTCCATGCAAGAGGCTGCCAAGACAGGCCAAACAGTGGGATTAGCTGAACACAACACTGACGCGTTGGCCTGTGTCTGCATAAAGGGGAGAGAAGGCACTGTAAACAGTTTACAGGGGAACACGGGGTTACTGCTCCATCTGTGTGTTTACACAGAAATATTGTGGTTTTGTGATGGGTCCACTCCTCTCTGATTGAGACAGTATCAACAAAGGCACAATGTGATGTGTCTGTACGCACACACACACACACACACACACACACAGCAGAAGGTGCTGGTTACAGTCGGGGAACTAGATGAGGAGACCGAATTCCACAAACATGTTAAACAAACGAATGTAGTCCAGACATCGTTTCATTCCTACACTGAGGTTTCCTTTCATCAGTTTCAGACAGTTTCACCAAAGTTCCAATAGTTTTTCAGCGTGATTTGAATAACAACACTTTGGACCAACTGGAATCATTTCATTGTCCTCCAGTTTTTGTTTTTGCTTTCACTAAAACTGTGTTGCTGTCAAAAAAAACTAAACTGTTGAGCTTTTCCAAAGGGTTATGATGAAAAATGACTCCTGAAAAGGAACAAATGCTAAAAAAAAACATCTAAATGACTGGTGATACGTTATTGTTTGGTGTTAAAAATATGTCCAGATTGAAATACATTTACCCAACTGGTAAATAGTCTATCTATAAATCAATCTCTGTATAAATGTAGATGTTCTGTTTCTGGGCTCAGAAGTTTGTTTAAGAGGATAAAAGAATAAACGACATCATGAAGACCAAAGAACACAGCAAGGACAAGATGGTGGAGTTTAAAACTGAGGTTATTTCATCATCGCAGGTACAGTGTGCATCCTGGGAGCTGTGTGTGTCTGTATCAATGGACAAGGAGAAGGAGGTTTGTCTTTTAGCTTTGAAAACAACTAAAGTAGAGAAGGTGGAACATAAGGCCATTAAACCAGACCATGGACAATATACAATGATTCCAATATATTCCATCTGTAGTTTTTAATGTTGAATCCATTTTGTCCACAAGATGGCTCCAATAATCACACCTGCTTTTTCGACGTGGCCAGTTTCTCCCCGGGTAGTAAACTGTATCGCACAAGTGTACGTGGTTGTGAAAACAAATCTTCACGCAGACCTCTCCGGACGATGTCCGCTTGGAGCCTGCCTTGAGTATTAGCATCACTTCCGCAGAGTGAAATATGCCTGGCAAGAAACTGTGGTCACATCCAACCATTTTATATGTAACACCAATAGGTTGAGATGTGGCGCCATCTAGTGGACAAATTTAAAGAGCGACAAGGGGCGGGAGGTTAACGCAATGACTAAAAATGCTTGAATATGAACTCCCAACATCTGCAGCTTAATGTACGCACAGAGTACTGTGGGGGATAAGGATGGATGGATGGATGGATGGATGGATGGATGGATGGATGGATGGATGGATGGATGGATGGATGGATGGATGGATGGATGGAGTATTCATAAGTAAATCAAAAGAAAGGATTTAATAAAAACCAAACAAGTAGTAACACATTTCCAAATCATAAAAAAATTAGNTGGATGGATGGATGGATGGATGGATGGATGGATGGATGGATGGATGGATGGATGGATGGATGGATGGATGGATGGATGGATGGACGGATGGATGTTTAGGTACAAGGAAGAACAGATATCAAATGTTAACTAAGAGCAAGCAGTTAGCTTGCAAAAATGAAGTTAGTTAAATCAAATGGAAAAAAACAATATTCTGAAGAATCTGTGTTTTCTGAAATAATCATAACAGCCCACCAACAATCAGCTAAATCAGAGGAGTTTTCAATAATCCTTAAAAGGTCTGCAGTCTGGGTGACCATGAGGAAAAAATGAAATATCAGCCAAAAATGGAAACTAAGCTTCAAGACCTGCAGTGTTGGTTACAGCACAGAACAAGCTCCACTGCTTCATCAAATCAATGTTTGCCAGTTCCACCTCAACATGGCAAAACATTTCTATAGCAGGTCTTACGAAACAAAGACGCCCCCATCGATGTCCCTGGTCTCACCAGATTCTCTAGATAGGGGACCAGTTCAGAGAGTACCACCACCCTCTCCAGAGGCTGCATCTGGATGATGGTGGCTTTCAGGCACATAATTACAACTTTTTAATTATCTGTTTAGTTTTCATCAGTTTTATAAACCTGCAGCTCCTTGCAGGATTGGGGGGGGGAATGTAGTCATATAGCCAGGAGGTCAATTCAGATATTTAGTTTAGTTTTGCATGGAGCTGCACAGTGGCATCTCATTGGCTTCCTCCCACAGGCCTAAAGCAACACTGTTACATTAACAGTTTTTTTCTTCTACATTGCTATTAGGTGTGTGTGCATGGTTGTATGTCTCGACCTCACCAAGGTGTACCCTGCTTTTCACCATAGGCTGACATATGTGGGAGAAGATGGATGGATGGAGTATTCATAAGTAAATCAAAAGAAAGGATTTAATAAAAACCAAACAAGTAGTAACACATTTCCAAATCATAAAAAAATTAGCTATATGCTATATCTCTTTCAATATTACCTTAACAAGGCAGTTACTGTTTTGGATGTAATATTTTATTGCATCGCTGTTGTATAAAAGCCAAAAAGCAATCATCTGGCTGAGGTGTTTCAGCCTGTCTGATCTTCCACTGAACCGTTTAGCTTGACTTGCTCCTTAAAGCTGAAGGTGAGTTAAAGGTGAGGAAAAAAAGTTGAAAACCACTAAAAGTGTTTGTTTTCTTTCTTTTCATTTAAAGTCATGGAGAAGCAGCTGTTCCAACCGTTGGATTCCCTAATATGAAACAAGTAAATACAGTGAATGCGATTGGTCGCTATCAAGAGGGCGGGATTGTCGTGGCGGAAAGTTTGCAAGCAAGTTTGGTTGTGGTCGGTTTGTCTGAAGCATCTTGCTAACCAGTTAGCAACTTAGTGCTAGCAGGTTCCCAATGGGAAATTCCATTGGGACCAAGTATCACTAAATCGGTGACTTAGAAACGACACTGTCAAGGAACGCTATGGACAGGGGAAACATGCAAGAGGAGAGGAGTTTAGTGTCGGAGGTCGTGGATGAGTCTCCTCCGTCATACATTTTTTATTTAGAGGAGGAAAGCGGGGACGAAGATGTTGTGGAAGAGGACGCCAGGGCGGCAGAAGCTTGGTTTGGTGTAGAAGGCTTACAGCCGTACATGTTTGAGCCCTTGCCTCGCAAAGCTGCCAGTTCTCATAGCTACGCCTGCTGAAGACACAGACGTCCATCCCCGTGAACACTGGGACGGAACTCAATGGGAAAGGAAATTATTCTTATTTCTTATTTAAACCGTTGTGTATATTAGCTGCGACATATGAATCAAGATGCTATGACCGAAAAAATGTGATTGACAGTTGACTGATACAGATACCTTTGATATATGATTGGCCGAATTTAGGTGTTCAAGCTGACATATAACTAACTGGCCTGAATAAGATAAAGAAAAAAAAAACAACAGATTTTAAGACAGGATTTTTTTAAAACATAAATTTTCTATATTTTGGGACAATATGGTCTGATTAACAGTACATTACTATATATGTTTAAGCCAGAATGATTTGACATTTAAATATGACTTCCCTATGACTTTAAAGTGCGTATTAGGTAAGTCAGATTAGCTGCTCAATGTGAAAAGAATTTGTTGTTCTGGAAATGCAACAGCAGAGAAAGAGGGCAATTTGACTCCAACATGTTAGCCAACAGTTTTTGTCTTACGATAAAACAATTATCGTCCCCTGAGCACAGTGAGGCACAGCATCAGAGGGAAGCTAAACAAGGAGGCAAGGATGGACAATAAGGCAGTGCGAGCGAGTGTGTGTGTGAGTGACAAAGTGCCTCCCTCTGAGAGAGAGACTCTGATTGTACAGACTGAGTGGCTGTGTTTGATAATGGTTTCCATTAACCTGGGCTGAGTTGAAGGACCTGTGAGACTCTCTATTCATCTCTCCCCTCCCGTCTCTCACTCTGTCGCTCTCACACATCACTGAAGCACAAGAACCCTTAGAGCGACACGAGCTGCCGGAGAAGTGAGGCCTTTTCACTGCGCCGTGATGAGCAGAAGGGTCAGAGCTTCCTCAAGGAACCTGAATGGTCTTCAAAACATTTGGCTCAGAAAAAATATTACATGTCCTCCTATGTTACCTGAGGAGTGCGCATCAGAAACGTGGCCCATCGCACTAGAGAGGCTCTAAGTTTCTACATGAAAAGAGCTTCTAACCAAGAGACCAGAGGAGAGGAGTGAAGAAATATGGCAAAGAGCTGAGAAGAGATGGGGGAAGATCTTTTTTAAATCTTTTTCTGATGCTTGTTTATCAGAGCAACGTGTTGCGGCACAATGGCTCTCTCAGCCGCTTTGACTAAAACGAGGATGCGGACATGTGCAGAAATGACCGGAGTAGGAGCATGTCATGCAGCACTGAATGGAAACAGGAGGTAGTGAAGCAATTATTGCAGCCATTAGGGGCCAGGGGTGGCTTTTTTAGATGATCACAGCAGCTGACTAATGGACAGCCATGTTTACTCGCTCGTTCACTTCCTAGATTTATCTCTTTCAGTTTTCTCTCTTAAAATGGAAAAAGGGAAGAAAATCCAAACTTCTGAATATCCTGGGTTTAGTTTTAGCAGTATTTCAAACCATTTTGTTCCAGATTATTTAGAGCCACATTGTTTTGTTTTCATGCAGTCACAACATCCAGAGAATAAGCTGTTAGCATCTAGAATCATATTCTTTAGTAAAGATCTATACCTGATGATAATAATTAAGATGGAAAAGAAACAAGAAAGGCCGTCCTGCAAAGGGGGAAATTAATAATATTGAGTACATTTGATTTCTCTATTGCTCCTCTCTAAATTTATTTTAAATATGAGCAGATTATTCAAATAGGAAATAATCAATTTTTCATTGAAATAAACATCCTGACCTACGCTGTTTAAAAAAAGTAAAAGACAGCTAAGTTTACCCTCGCATCAGGGAGGGTATTAAGGTTCTATGGCCTGGTTCTGATAATAATCCATAACAATATCTCAGTTATTTGAGCCTCAGGTCTTCCTCTGTAGCAATTATGAGTCAGGTTCAAGATGGTACTCTATTGACCTGACATGTTGGAAAGAATGCAGCGAAGCATGCAACCTCTCCTCCTCTCAGATTTTGAAATGAAGATGTGGACACAAGGCTGGGTGGAAGAAGCTGTTTAATGATGCAGAACTGAGAAGACAGTTTAGTTTTAAGAATTATTTAACTCAGCATCAGTGAGATTTTCATCAAATCCATTATATGAACCATGCAAAATAAGAGTCCAAAGCAGAATTAAAGAAAAGGCTGGCTTATGGATTTGGATTATCTATATATATATATATACATGGATTATTTGCTTTTTATGCCCGATGATTCAAATTTAGTTTACTTAATTTCATGATACTTTATACATGATGCTGTCATAGTCATAATAGGAATCAACAGGAATTTAAGGAGAAGACAGCAAAGTCCAAAAAACCTTGAAGAAAGTTCTCAGGGAACTTTGACTAAAGTAAGCAGAGTCTCTGGATTTTAAGGTTTACAGACATTTAAGAAGGTTTCAGGTTTTATTAAATAAAAAAGTTTCCAATCAAAACCAAGGTAATGTAACCTTTGGTAACAGGTTGCCAGAGGTTATCTTTTTTTTTTTTATGAAACAAGGATAATATTAGTAAAAAAAAAATGGTAAAAAAGTATTAAAACATGCTGGTCTTAAGTGAAAAACTGTTGCCTTCTAAACCCGATAATACTAGTTTTCCATGCAGATTTGTTTTAAGTGAGGACTGACTGTTAATGCAAAACATTCTGGTTTGAACTTTAGGAAATCGTTCTCAGTTGGTTTTATTCTATCGTCTTAAATATTTGAGAGTGACAAACGACAAAAACAGAGGAAATCTTTATGGGGCAATATATTACACCGTTTACACGTTTTAAT
The DNA here is from genome assembly GCF_000732505.1 of Cyprinodon variegatus. Classification (NCBI taxonomy): domain Eukaryota; kingdom Metazoa; phylum Chordata; class Actinopteri; order Cyprinodontiformes; family Cyprinodontidae; genus Cyprinodon; species Cyprinodon variegatus. The sequence continues at coordinate 453,278 of NW_015151087.1, read as the reverse complement.
GCAGGACCCGACACAATGGTGTTAGAACGATAATCACTAGTGTTTCATATCGTTCGCAGTTTAACCTTCACGCTGTTATTGTTGGGGAAAAGCACAGGAGACCAACAAGAGATGTTTGTAATGGTTATAATGAGATATAAGTGGGTACATGATCCTTAAGTCAAGAGGAAATTTGTTTTAGACCGCTTTACTTACCTTTTAATCACCTCACTAGCTAAGGTTGGATGTTCAGTTATCCATATCGATTTCAATTAACTTAGTTAAATTATTGGGAAAAAAAAGGGGGCTGGGCAGCCACTTAAGCATTTAGCATCCTGAGATTAGTGAATCAGTGAAGAACGGTGCATCCACACCGCTTAGCATCAGATCAAGCAAAATAATCAGTATTAGGTCATTGTTGTTACATTTGAAGCACTGTGTAATTTACAGCTAATTAAATATTTTTCATTTAAATGCTCTCCCATAGTTGAAGTTCTTACCCTACATAGAAATCAATCCATCCCTCTATCCTATCAGCAATCATCCATCCATCCATCCATCCATC
>NW_015151087.1:448057-451941 GCF_000732505.1 Cyprinodon variegatus | reverse complement strand
ATCCATCCATCCATCCATCCATCCATCCATCCATCCATCCATCTCCTCATTGATCTATCTTCAGCCTTTAGGGGAAGTGTCAAATTCCCATAGATCACCTTTAATAAAAGACATAACCAATGCAGGACATCCTGGTCCTGACCAAGTTACGTATTGCTTTATCATAAATACCAACTTTAAGAAATAGTTTTCAAACAGAAAAACAGAAGCTTACCTTTAGGGATGTCGGAGCAGAAGAAGCACACATGTAAAAGAGAAGAAATGATAGAAGACTTTAGTATTCACATTGATGAAACTCACCATTTTCATTAATTAGTATAAAATCAACAAAATGCTGGTGGGTCTCAGCTTCCTTCACCACTCTGTGTTCACAGAGAAGCGAGACAAGGGTTAAACCTGGAGGTACATATTCAGGAGACAACCTCAGTTCAGATGAGCCGTGCGGCTGCTCTTGTGGCGGTAATGGGAAAATTGCGCTGAGAGGAAGGACACACGCAATTAGAATCTGGCGAGTCGTTTGGTGGTGGGTGGCGGGGGGAGTAAATGCAGAAAGAGAGAAGAAAAGGGAGACAGGGACAAGGAGGGAGGACCCAATGGACAAGAAGTGATTTACTTGAAAAGCTGCTTTTTGTGTGCTGGGGAAAAGCTGCTCGCCGTCTGCTGCCGGGGACCTGTCCTCGCCCGCCTCTGTGACAGCAGCCCAGATGTCAATCAAATTAGTGCCTATTTACAGCTGATTTGGTCGTGTCATTTGCAATATCCTCTCCCTGCCTCTGATGCAGTGGCACACAGAGGGGGGAAATGATGGAGGGGGTAGCAGAAGCCAGGAGGAGAGTCACTTTATTGCAGTCTTTCCATGTGAATGTCATCTGCCCACTTACTGCGCGCTCCGGTGGGACAGCGAGAAGGAGGAGAGGAGGAAGAGAGGAGATCCTTCATTCCGCAGAGTGGCTCACTAGCACATGCAAATAGGGCAGCAGCGTCAGGGGAGAGGCTGGCGCGGGTTTTAATGGAGTTGGGGCAAACTCATTTTACAGCAGAGAGCCACAGAAGAGGAGGATAATAATATAGCTATGTGTGTGTGAGAGAGAGAGAGTGTGTGTGTGTGGCATGTAAGCAGAATGGAGTTTATAAGATACTGTGTGAATTCTTGGTAAAAGTGAAGAAGTGTCCACAACAATCTGACTTTGAATGAGCACTGATTAACTGCACTAAGATCACTAAAACCTCTTTATAGTTCTCTAGTTTCACTTCATTTCCAATTGTGCTGAATATCTAGCAGGCTGATTAGATACCTCAAACACCAGGGAAAAAAGAAGGTGGGGGTCCTGACTGATGCTGTTTGATTCAATTTCCAGCCTGTGGAGACATTTCGAGGCCCGAGGGGTCTCTGCGTCTTCACAGGATCTCTGTAAGGGAACGCGGTGGTTATAAGTGTGCATGGGTTTTTGGTTGGGGGGTTTAGAGGAGTTTGCCTTTCTAATTTGAGATGTGCCTTTATACAATGAAAGCTGCTGATGTTCAACATAACTCCTAAACTGCTTCTAAAGCAAGTGTCTAATTGGCCTGAAATGAAAACAGAGCAGGAGAGTCGAGCCTGTCTTTAACATTTGTCCCAAAACCACAGAGACAGTCTGAAGGTGAGAGCTATTGCCTGACTTCTTCTCGAAACAAAACACTTTGATCATATTTCAGCTTTTCAATGTAAATACCTTTTTGGATGTCACATAGGCCTTCTGAAGTGAAGCCCAGCCATTGTTGACTTTTAGACCACTGTCCAAAAGATATATACATATACATATATATACATTTTTCAACCCAGAACTTGGTAAACCTTTTTACATCTTGCTTGCAGCAAGAAAATTGCTGGTTCGGGGTCTCTCTGCATGTACTTTGCATGTTCTCCCTGTGCATGCATGGGTTCTCTTTGGGTACTCTGGCTTTCTCCCACTGTCCAAAAACATAACTGTTTGGTTAATTGCCTGCTCTAACTTCTCCTTAGATGTGAATGTGTGCATACATTGTTGTTTGTCCTGTTTGTGGACATTTTTTGTGGCTGAAGATAAGCACCAGCACCCCTTGGGACGCCAGCAGAGATAAGCCTGATAGAAAATGGATGGATTGATGAATGGATGGAATCATTATTGCTGTTTTATTTGATTCTCTTTATGCCTTGTGAAAGAAAACAAAGCAATTCTTCTTAGCAGTTATGCAGAGAAAATTGCACACTTTTGATCTGTTTAACTTGTGTTCATTCAAATGAAAAGGTTTTAGCTTATAATATTTTGTTCTTTTAATTAAAAATATTTATTATGATAAAATATTTTTATGTGGTGCTATTTGCATTTGTTAGTAATGAGAATTTTATTTTTCATTGATGTTCTGATAGGAAGCTCTGGGGAGGATTGACTAGAACTTAGAATCACTATAGATTCATTTATTTATTTATTATTGGTTGCTCTTTGACCATCTGCTTTCATTTCACTGCTAAATATTGCAGCAATTGTTGCTAGCTTTCTGATGCTGCCTGTACTTACAGCAGATGTTGCACACATCCATTTATGTCTGCTCATTGCAACACAGCTGGAATTCTATTTAGGTTCAAACAGCTGTACCTAAACACTATTAGGATGGGTGCTTGGTGTATCATTTTTAAATCATGATCAAATCGTTTTTGGTCTTTTTTGCATGGACATATAACGTGACCATGCCCGTTAAAAGACTGAGCTTCTGCACAATAAAAAAATCTGCAATGTGTAAATAAATGAGTCTAAATACAAACAGTGCATGTTTCAGAAAGCATGAAAAACTACATATACTCAACTCAAACTTTATTTATAAAACAAATTTAAAACAACCAGGGTTTACCAAAGTGCTGCACAGATATCACAGTTGCAGGAAAAAAAGGTAAAACTTAAAAGCTAAAATACTTAAACACAATGCAATTAAATAGAATGAAAATAAAATAAGTTACATTTTAAATAAAAATGTAAATAAAAATTGTTTATACACAAAATATGTACAAAAATTCTGTTTATTTGAAATTTTGGCTGTAGACAGTTTAAGACCTTTGCACAGTTTTACACAAGGAGAAATTTCCAAAACGACTGGACTGATCTCAAGTGTGGAGCTTTTTAGACACCTCCTCTACTCGATGACAACCAAGCACTATATATGGAAATTAAACTGAGGTGAGTTTAAATGCATACAGCTACATCTACAGTTAACATAACAAGGCTTGATGAACAGTGGGAAAAGGCGGCGTTCAAGTGCCATTCAGTTGTCATGTCCCAGAACGAAACTAAAAATGCAGACGAAGGCTTGCAAAGAGGCTCGATCTCACACATGTTCTCATCTTGCTATATGTTGTAAGGGCTGTGTGTTGACTTCCTTTGACCTCCATTGATTTACAGCCACTTTCAAGCCTTTCTTTGCATAACCCTAAAAATAACCAATAACAATAACCTCAAACCTAACCATTACCAGTGCATACCTAAAGGAGCAATAAGTGAATCTTAACCACTAGGTGCACTGTTGAGCATTGTTTGTAGAGCAAAACAATGCCATATTTTAGTACAGCTTTCAATCAAACTTAATTACATTACACAAGAGGTCATTTGAATATACTACTTCATAAAATCAATAATAAGAAGATTGATTCCTCCAGTAAAATTCAGTCACTGTGGCTATGTCTGAACTTCCCTAATTTTGAACCATTTTACAATTTTTTGCTATTTTGAATGAGTCTAGTGGATGAAAAAATAGTGGACCACAATGCACCTTAAAAAGCAGTGATCATTCATGGCCACTAGACTAGCAGATATATTGCAGATTGCTTTGCAAGAGCTCTCCTCCCAAAGCATCATGGAATTTGTAGTGGTGGT
>NW_015151087.1:432546-447246 GCF_000732505.1 Cyprinodon variegatus | reverse complement strand
GAACCGAACGCAAAACACGCGAATCGAACCGGGACAGTCGAACCAAACGGTTCGGACGGTTTTCATGAATCGTCCCATCCCTAGTGGTCACCTCCGAACGAGTCGCTGTAAAGTCCAATATATATTCCCCGCACTATATAGTGATTGAGGGATTTAGGGGTTAGGGCGTACCTTCGGACACATTATTTTGCTTGTTAAATAAACTACTACTTCCATCATTACATTAATGTATATTTTTCCATTTATTTTGATATACAATAGATCTATCTATTTAAATAGAAGAGATAACTAACTCAAGGTTTAAAAACTCAGAATAACTACACAGATTACATAGAGCAGACATGTTACAATGCATATAGAATATCTAAAAACCTAAGCACTAGTTAGCCATTTTAAGAGAATCACTGAGGATCACTAAACATCACTAACGGTGTTAGCTGGGCTACCGGCCTTGTTACCTCACATCACCATAACCCTGAGTCTGTTGTTGGTCAAAATCCAACAATTAACCCTAAAAGATCATTGTTTTTTTCATTCACAATAATTAGTCCTGATTGTCTTCAGGTAAATGTCTTGGTCTACACTGGTAAGCCCTGAAGGGCTGACATGCAAGCGCCGCCGGACCGGCTATATAAACAAGAGACAGGAGAACAATACTGACAGATGTGTGTTTTGACGTCTCACCATAGTTCATCTGAAAGGATACCTTTAATTCATTAAACCATTTTATTAAGTTATTTTTCTAACATAATGGAACTTTATTTATTGCTCCTTTAACCTAAACTCAACTGAGATCTTATTTCAAAATCTAATTGTTTTGGAAAACAGAAAATGTTCCCGCTACAAACCTAACTTTGATGGTGAAATAAAAAAAAGAACAGGGGCAAACACACACACACACTCACTCACAGATGGTGGGTGGAGATTTGGGCCTGTCACTGCACCGTCAGTGACTCCTAACATTTAATGCCGGTCCTGTCACAACAAGACAGGAGGAGAATGAAGTGGATCACCTACAGGCACCACACCTCGCCTGGTCTCTCTTTCACTGATCTGACTGAGCACAGACAAGACAATGACACCGCTTCAACTCGAATCAAAGTCATGCAGCAGCTCTCTGGCTGAAGAACACGGCGCAGGAGTTCCTCTGCTTTCATGCAGCATGGATTCTCAGAGGTTTCAAGAGACAAGAAGTAGTAAGACCTGGTAGACGCCCAGACGGAGGGAGCGGTAATCACTGTCTGCGTGTAAATTACCTGAGTTGATTTCAGTCCAATCTGTCTCAAAGTCTCAGGAGGGGAGGGGCAGTGTGTGCGTGGGGGTGACATTTACCAGAATTCACAGCCTCCCTGGCCTATTCCCGGTTGGTACCAACAATCCTTCAAGCAAAACCGAGAGAGATACAATCACCCAGAGAAACACACCTCCTTCCTTCCTAAAGGACAAGCGCATAGCCTTCAAATCTCTCCTTGATCGCCAACCCCAGATTTCCTTAATGGTTATTAGAAGGGGACCCATGTGCTTTTAGTTTGTGCCTTTGATTGTTGGTTTGACTCAACAATGCCAAAGAAAGAAAGAGAGAAAAAGAGGGAAAACATGAAGGAGAAAAGGAGAAAGTTAATGTCAGGATGTGCCCCATAATGACTAGTATAAGCTCTAGTGGGAGCTTCCTCTCGCGCCAGTTCCAGAGAGGGTAGCTTGATTGGGGATAATTGGCTAGCCTTCACTAGCGGTTAGCATCCAGGCGTGGAGAGAAGGGAGGGCACACAGACTTGCTGTAACACATACATACACACACTCCAACAGACACACATTTATTCACACATGAACAAACAGTATATAGACGTTTTACGTTTAACTTCATTTGCAGAGACACGCGGAAAAGAGTTTGGGACCAGCAGGTTAGTGCAAAAAGACAATGTCCAGAAATTAGCCAAATCAGCTTGGGTACAAGTACGAGTTTCATTTTTACAGTGAAACTACCCCACATCTGTCCATGCCGCTGTGGTCCATGGAAACCAGTTTAAAATATGATTCATTTAAGCCATGCTACCTTACCACTGTGCTGTTTCACACAAACTGATCACATTAGGGATGTTTTGCATGCTGAGCGCAGCAAACGTTTAATAGGTGTGCAAAGTTGCATTTCTCTGATGGTGTCTTCAAGCTTCTATTAATCAAAGTCTAAAAGCAAAAGCTACCAGCAGGCCCATGATGGGAATAGATGCTCGTAAAACAACACACACTCCCCGATGCTGGAAATGCATGCACACACACACTTTTCTTTTCAAAGAGATAGCTGTGCAGAGCCATCCCACTCCCTCGCTCCTGTGTCGTCCCAGCTGAAGTCCCATTAGAGCTTTACTGCCCTGCAGCTCCGGTGACTGGAGGAACCACATGTTGACAACCAGTGAAACACAGCAGTCCATATTTAAGGTAACGTCTGCTCAGCAGGGCGGGAAGGAATGGCGCCACAGGCTGTGTGCCAGCTTATTGAAAACTCTCACCCACCGCTGAGTCCAAAACATCTGGGTAACAATTCATTTAAAAAGTTATTGTTTTGATTGATTTTGTGACTCTAAACTGAGAGATAAAATAAGACATAACCATAGAGGCTGATCGACATCAGCCAACCCTAGCTAATAACAACAGCTCTAACTTTTGTCTCCCAGACTGAAAATGCACACACAGAAGTTATTCTTCATGCACATTTTGATGCAGATTCAATTCCATGAGTCCGCTAAAATATCACAGCCATAGACATCGATAGGCGGACCGACAGTGCGGCCATCTTAGGTCAGACCATAATCAGAGAGAATACATGGTGGCAATGGTGCTTTATGTTTTCAGACCTCTGAATCTGGTGAAATTTCAAGCGATTTCCAGATAAATTGGCTGACTGAAAATGAGAACGTGTCAACGGCTACATGGGACCAACTGATTGATCTGATTTTCTAAGATAGCACGGAATTTTAATGTTGCATTGACAGTTAAACAAGAGGTGGAAATGCATAGGAGGGATTTATTATTTTAAATATATAAAAATATACCCACCCAATGACTATGATTAAGACATTGAAAAAAAAATATAATAAAATTTTAAAATATATTTCGAAATATATGGATATGTATTTGTATATATTTGCAAGATAAATATAAAATCTTTAATGACAAGTAAAGCTGTTTCGATTTTTCTTTAGATTGGTGATTTACCCGAGCGTGCAAAAATGTTTGCCCATTGACTATATTTAACAATAAATCTATAGCTATAACTATAAACATTTTTATATTTAACTGTATTTGTGTGTATTGTATAGTCATTACAATCCATTTGAAAATAAATCTGTTTAAATTTAAAAACAAATACTGACTTTTGACATAAATAATAATTAAAAAACTTATAGTTTTAAACAGAGTTTTGGAAGAAGATTAGGAAAACTTAACCTGAAAAAAATCCTTCAGTCAGACAACATCAATTCTGCTCACTACGCTTTGACAAGAAATTTTGATCATAACAAAAAACAAAAAATTAACATGAAAATTAATGAAATTATTAAATAATAACTTTACTGTCTTTTATAAATCACAGAAAGGTTTCCTGTATAGATCATAGTCATTATCACAGAAGAATCTTTAAAAATACAGAATATAATAAACTATATATAGTATTTATATAATATAATATCATACCATATTAATCTAACACTTTGTGTTCATCATATTCATCCATCCATTTTCAGTCACGCTTATTCCTGCTGGGGTCCCTGCTGGGGTCCCCGCTGGGGCTCCGCCTGTCACCTGTAGGTCGCCGGTCCATCGCAGGGCAACAGAAAGACAAACAACCATCTTCCTTTTTGGTTTTATTGCTATAATCTCAGCCTGCTGGAGGACATCTTGACTGCTTTTCTGCATTCTGTTAGCTGTAGTTTAACAGCTTAACGTTGTAACTCGCCATTTTACTGATATGGGCTGGCATGATTCCTGTGGTTTCTGCTGAGACTGCTGCCCCTGCGACCCAGTCCCACATAAAGCAGAAATTAATGTGAGGGTTAAAGTGTGAAGCAAATTCTATATGAACAAAATTACTTTTATTAAAGCTTCTAATCATTAATTTATCGTTTTAATTTACTATTAGTATCCTGTTAACTAACTTAGCCCTAAATAAATAAACATATATAAAAGTTCCCCACAGACTTATTTCTTTTAAAGAGTGCAAAAACACTTCAACATAGAGCTCCAGGTCTCCATTTTTTGCCCCTTAAATCGGAAAAGTTTCCTCTTGTTCCATCCTTGTCACCGTGCAACATTGTCCCCTCTGCTGTAATAACAGGCATCCTTTCTGCTGTTATCAGTGGGGGGGTTCACCCACAGCTTCCTCTGACCTGCCCAACACACACACAGATCGGATGCCTTTACAAACTACAGAAGTTTTGCAGCCACACCTCTGACTTCAAGAGCTTCTGAGTAGGTGGAGAGGAGTGGGGACTCAGGGGCAGCGTTGAATGGCAGGAAATCCCTGAGATGTTTTCTGTTCTCCTCGCCACAAGTAAAGGGCCCGTTAAGGTGGTGTGCAGGGAAGCAACTGGATGTGTGACAAAATCATGCTGAGACTTTCTTCCCTCTCTGTCTTCTCCTCCTATCTCCGACACACAAACATACATAAACATGTTGAACACAAACACGGTTTCTGCAGGCAGATGTCCTGGGAGAGGGAGGCCAACGTGCCCTTTCACTTAAAACAGCACATACACGCACACACACGCAGAGTGCAGTGTCAGTGGGCAGGGGAGTGTCCCTGTGCAGGAATGCGGAGGAATGATAAGTTGTTGGAAGTGTCGGGGGAGAGACTCGGGCTGTTACAGCCAGACACCTAAAAACACCCCACCCTGCCTCCAGCTGCTCTCCTCCTCCTCCTCCTCCTCTCTCCTGTCTTCTTTACTTTCTTTAATGTTTTTACTTGTCTTTCTGTGCATGCCCCCCCCTGTTAAACACCTCCACCTTCACTTTAATTCCTGGCACTGACCATTAAATAATTCACCTATTTTCTTCTAAGAATCGTTTCCCTTTTATCAGTCTTTCCCCCATTTGTTTTCACTTCTTTACAAAAATGTGCTGGATCATATTCAAGTAAGAAACTAGCCAGGTGCTTCAGATAAGAGGTTCTAGGACAGAGCTAATGGGTTACATTGGTTATGGATTTATTTCTGAAAATAATAGATACATTTAAAAATACCTTTTGTGAATAGTGCATCGTTTTTTAATACAAACTTAAGTCTGAAATGAGATTTTGCAATAATATAATGAAACCGATCCAGTCTGTCAGCAGGATTTCTGTCGAAATAATCTTAAAAGAAACTCCGCTCATGTTTGATTTGCAGCATTTTAAGGTAAGGACAAAAAGATTTATAAGGGTTGCGAAAAAGTAATAATAAAGCTTCTAATATGTTGCAAAAATAAAAAAAAGGCCTGTTTTAAAATGTAAAGCAATCTGTACTACATTTTTTAATCTGTGGGTAAAAGTCTTAAATTACTCAGGCTCATTAAACATGAACTGCATACTTGTAGGCTGGTTAGATAACATTTTCCAGCAGATTTGTGAAACCTTCATTGAGTCTGAAAACAAAGAATACTATCACTATCAGAGCCATAGGGAGTAGGACAAAAATGGCTGTATATTTTAATATATTCTGGATTGGATTATTCGAAACTCATCAAAGCTTCTTTAAAAACAGAAATGAAATAATCAATGGAATAAAGAGAAGGTTTGGCGATACAGCCATTTTGTAATGAGGAGCTTCCTTAAAGGGTCTATTTTGTGCAAAATCAATTCAATCAATTCTTTTAGCTTTTAATGATATTATAATTTTATTCAATCCCCAAAGTGGTATTTGACTGAGTCTGAGTAATCCTCATGAATTCCTCTCCAGGAAACATCTATAGTGACTCACCTGCCTCACCTGCCCACTAAACAACGTACAACATTGAGAGGTAATGTGAGGCAGAGCGCTAACATTTCTGCTCAAATTGAAGATAAAGTGGCTCTTTTAGTAGATCACCTTTACATGGACAGTAAAAGTTCTTTATTAAGCTGTTGTCTAAATACCCTTTTTTGCCCGGGTAAGGTGTCAGAATTGTTCAACCTTTCTAAAAAAAAAAAGGCCCAAATCAATGGAAGTAATGTCATGTTATGGTAAGGCGACTCTACGACTAGATGTCATGTAATGGGGGGTGCCCAAGAGTAAGGGTGTGGGAAATAATCGTTTTGGCGATATATCGTGATATTCGGCTGCCCAATATAATATCGATATTTCACTTCTTAGTATCGATTTAAAAAAAAAATGGTTACATAAAACATTGATGGGAAAATGGGCTACCTCTGCACCACCACTCTGGCAGAAAGCACTGTGGAGCCCTTTAACTGTGCGTGCAGCACCAAATCTATATTTGAGCAGTCACAGTGGAAGAAAACCCCAAACAACATGGATAATAATACCTAATCAATATTTTCTGATGAAAATATTGGGGAAAATATGGCAATATATAGTGATACTGCAATATCGTGATAATATCGTATCGTGACCCAGGTATTGCGACATTTATCGATACGCAACACTCATGCCAATACTCACCTCTACCCAAGAGTCTCTCAGTTTGGTTGAAATACGCCATCAGAAAAACAACTAATATTTCCCCACAAAAGAATCCTCTATAGGGTCAAAGGCAATATTTCACCATTTATGTCTGAAAAAGCATGATAAAAAAGCATGATATGTGACCTTAAAGCTACAAATTTACTAAAACAATATCACAAAGGTTTGCTTTACTGTTTAACCTCTTTTTCTAAGACCTCAAAATGAGAAACCGGGTGTAAAATATTGAACCAAGATCCTTTCTGCTTTTTATAACTCTTCAAGTAAAACAGTAGTTGTGTATTTTATAGGGTTGCCAACCGTCCCTTGAAAAACGGAATGGTTACTTATTTAGAAATAGAAGTACCTGTCCCGTCTTTAGTGGAAAAGGAACGCACTTTGTCCCGTATTACTGTGAGAGTAAAAAATAGTCAGTAAAAAGCTAATGGAAAATGAAGAACAAGGCAAGTTAGATATAAAACTTATGGTAAATGTGTTCCCGGTCCCTGTCCTGCATTGTGACCAATGAGCTGACAGCATATACAGTATCTAATGATCTAGAATCCCCTCATCCCATTGGTCGTGCCAAATGTTGCTCACGGAGAAGATAGTGGGAGACAACAGAGCAGTATAGGGAACAAACAGAGTAATTTAAATGCTTTTGGGGGCGGTACACCTTCGACAAATATGTTTATAAGTTTGCACAGGTTTGCCGTTGCACCAAAAATATGCACTATTTATTTATTGTTTATATTAATTTTTATAGTTAGAAGTAAGGCTTATGATTAGGAAAAATATTTTATTCAGCAATGTTTGTTGTTTTGTGTTAAAGTGAATTACTGGATAATAATTTATTTTCCATGAGTTCATATCACTCACAAATATGCATCTAATTCAATGCAGATTGGAGTCAAATAGTTAAAAATATCATCTCACACACAAAGGGAGGCTAAAAAAAATCACCACACCAGGAGGGGTAAAGGCAACCAGGTCAGCTGGCAGGCACATGAGGTGTAACTTTATTTATCAGGGAGTTGGCAACACTAGTATTTTATTATCTAAGTGATAAAGTAAATAAAGCCAACCGTTCAGTACATCCCTGTTAGTCAGCATTAGTTGTGTAATACTGGAAGTGAAGCTGCGGGTTAGCACTCAGGTAAAGCCGTTCACCCAAACATGTTTTAATAAGCAACTGGACTTTGGTCTCTTAATGTTCTCTGTGATTTGTTTAGATGTAGTGAAGCTGTTCATTAAGTAGGTAACAGGACCGACTGAATGTTACAAAGCTAAATGATGAACAAACAGCTTCTGCAAACAATGCAGCCATTCAATCCTCCAAAAATCTAAGTTATTCAAAGCAGAGAAGAGAAAGAAGATTTTTCCTTAGATGCAGCATCTTGTTAGCTGCTATCAGGCAGAAGGGAAGGCTCACCACTATTAACTTTACTCTCTGAAAATAGTATTATTTAGCATCACATGAATAACATTTAATACAATATCTTCATTTTTTTTTTTACTTTGGGTCAGCTGTTTATATACATTTGTAGTTCTTAATGAAGTTTTAAAGGGAATTTGAGTAAAATACTTTTAAAGGGACAATTTTCTTCTTGTTTTTTTTTTCTATTTTTTGTGTATGTGTAGAATATACCGGGCTCTGCGACCTGAACATCCAAAGGACCTTTTCTGCCCACGGTCAGGCTTAATAAAAAGCTTTAAGAGCTGTACCATACTAAAGTATTGAAAGACACGGAAAAAAAGAAAATGTCAGAATTTAGACTTTTTTTAGGTGGATCTTGTTTTTTTTTCCAGTGGCCCTAATTATCGTCCACAATATAGACCTTCTGAAAAGGATCCCAATTTCATATAAATATCGATTATCTAATAAATATGTTGTCATTTTTTTTATAAAAGGCCTAAAAGAAAAGAAATAAAGAACAAAAAACACCACAATGTTGTGGAACTTTACAAAAATCTTTAAAAAAAAAAAAAAAAAAAAAAAAAAAACTGATAAATTCTCTTCTACGGGATGTTGATACTCCCATGGAAAAAAAGAAGAAAAAAAAAAACCTAATCAAACTTACTATAAATGTGTTGCTCTATATTATATTTAGTCAGTTATTGAGTTATGAAGAGCTATTGAAAATAGTTTTTAGAGTTAGTTGGTTGCAGACCCCTGGCTTGAAAGGACTTTCTTTTAGTGTTTTAGTGTTGCCATGTTCCAAAGGAAGGCGCCACTGGTCACCCTTAAACTGAATCAGTTAAAAGAGAAGTAATGATGATGTAGGAATGTGGAGAAAACGAAGGAGATCCTCGTCAATATCAGGATGAAGTCCCTCCACAGGGACAGTTAAATAAAATCATCCAGATTGATTGGTTAAAACTGGAAGGAAACCAGCTGATTACATTGAGCCATTAACTTTGCAGCAATCCCTTATACATAGCATGCACACAGCAACAGTGGAGAGGAAAAACTTCTTTTAACAGGAAGAAACCTCCAGCCGAACCAGCCTGTGTGAGCAGCCGTCTAATGAGGCCGACTGAGGGTTCAAGGAGAGAGAAGGAAAGAGAAAAGAAGAAGGTACAAGCTCTGATCCAGGAATGCTTTCTATGTTTAAAAAGGTAAAGGTAAACTAGCTGCATTGGAGGTTCTATCTAGGAAACAACCTCTTTAACGGTTAAGCTGTAGTTCATCATCTCAAGAGGATAAAAGAGGGCATTTACAGTTAGTTGAAGTAAAAGTTCAGCCATTCGCTATATCTACTGTATATTGTGTTTTTCTCAGACGTTGTTCTGTCTCCAGAACCCTTTAATTAAAAAAAAGCTTCATTCAGCCATGTTCAGGTCCCAGTGACAATGCCAAGGACTACCAGTGGTGCTTTAGTAAGTTATGATGAAATGATCTGGAAGAGCAGCATATAAATGTGCTCAGACATGCACAACCCCGACAAAAGAAAAGAAAATTAACCACCTTCATGGGGGGAAAGTAATAACTGATTCCTCTTTAAGCCATTAACAGTTTATCAGGCCACACAGGCCGCTGCCATCTGCACAATGGGAGACTGAGAAGTTATAGCTCTGCTGGATTATATGAAGTCATTTTAGACTTTAGCATGTGAAGAACAACAGCAGAAAAAATGCGGCGCATGCAGAAGGTACAGGAAAACCTCTGAGCTCCACCTCCTCTCTTCCACCATCAATGGTTACCCTAACAAATAAATCAGACCAGGAATTCAAAAACAGATGAATAATTCTTTGATGTTTCATGACTTTGAATTTATGAAATGGGTCTCCTCCGTGCACAAAGTTTCCATTTCCACTTTCAGCATTTCTTTTGGTTTTTCTCTGCCTTTGCATTATTCCCGTTGTTTTCCTCTTCTATTTTCTATCTGAAAGCTAAAAGCCGAAAGCAGCAGCATGAAGGGTGACTCATGCCAATAAAGATTGATAAATAAAAGCAGATGTTTAAATTTCCTCTGTAATTAACATCAATTTTTGAGAACTCTTGCTAATGTAAAGAGAACTCTGCTATGTGTTACCTGGCTGATATCTTTAAACCTGGTGTTAAAAGTTATCTAAAATATATAAGATTAACTTTTCCTTTATTTCTAAGAAATACAAAATTATTGGAAATCAGGTCACATTATTTTTTTTCCCAGTTTTGTCATTGAGAAAGCTTAAATTTCAGTGGACTATTTGTTGTAGATAGATGTAAAATGCTATAATGGAAAAGAACATTTTGGAAAATATCACAAACTCAGGTCAAATTGAGAGTGTAGGTAAAAAGCATTTTCAAGCCTCACCAAATAAGGTAGACTTTTAGGTCTGGACTTTAACTAGGCCATTTTGACGAATTTAAGTTTGATCTAAACCATTCCATATGACCACCAGTGAATGTTCAGGGTCATTGCTCATTTTTTATTAGCTTATCATCTATTTTACTGACATCTGCCCTCCCTCCTTTAAGGTTCTGTCTAGTGTGGCGCTGATGCCATTTTTTGGCCCCAATACCGATACCCGATACCTGGCTGTGTAGTATCATCCAATACGATACCATAATAATGTAAAATAATTGCCTTCATGGCTTTGTCGAGCTGCTGCCTACCTTTGTGAAGCAGGAAAAAATCTAATACAAAGTGAATCCAGTATAACTTTTTATTGCCTACCAGGAGTGGGTGACAATAGTTGAATAAACTTATGGCTCTCAAAATGGTATCGGTGCGCTATTTGTTGTTACTCGCCGATACCGATACCACCATTTTGGGGCAGTATCGGGGCCACGTCCGATACTGGTATCGGTGCAACACTAGTTCTGTCCAGCACATTTCAGCACAACCACCACTTAAAATCACATTGAAAGTAGAACACTACGCTGACTTTTAATAAGTGAAACCGAATTGGAAAAAATGTTTTTAAAAACATTTACTTCCTTATCTGCACATATACGAGAGAAACGTGTATATTCAGTAATATTTTTGTAATTTAGGAGAGATATGAACATCAACGCTAAAATGGAGAAAGGATCAGAAGAAAAAGGAGTGGGCTTAGTTTGGAATGAGGCAAAAAAGAAAGGCAATATAGGTGAGAACCATGCACTCACACAACTACACAACTTCTGAAAGTACTTTAAATATGAAATGATTACATATTGTTCAATAAAATGCTTTTAATTAAGAGTAATTTTCATTTGAATGTGCTTTACTGGAAACATCCATGTTCGTCAAATAACACTACTGCCACCTACTGGTTTGTGATGTCAAGGTGCGGTATCGGCTGTTGATCAAGTCCCAGTGCTGTATCTGGTGTTTGTCACAACGAGCTATTATCCAAGTCATCTTGAAAACATTCTTCTTCCAAATGTTGGCTACATACTATGGGTTTTTTTTCTCTGGCCAGAAGTTCAATGGCAAATCCTCCCTCTTCAATTTGGAAATTCAACGACGAACCCCTCCGTAGAGGATCATGATTAGGAAAGGGGAAATAACTCTTTTTTTTCCCACTTTTACCCAATGTATTAAATCATCCAGCTGCCATGCACGCTAGGCTTACCGCACCGTGACGTCACTGCCGGAAGATGTCAGGAATGAGGTGTTACCATATTTGGGCAAAAAAAAGACTCAGTGATCGCGACAAAAAATGCTTTTACTGCTTTTAAAAAATGTTTTTACTGATTAGCGCTAAATTAATTAAATCACCGCAAACATATTCGTTTTAGGTAGAAATAATGGTCCATTGATCTTTCCTTGCTGACCAGACTTTTCCTTTAAAAATACTTTTGTATGTTATTTTTCTCTTTGTTTTCATTTCATTTATCTAAAATTAAAAAAAACTAACATTGATACATTACAGACCAGTTTGAATGAAAAGGGCCAGAGAAAAATAAATCTTATTTCCCTTTTCACAAAACATTAATAAATACCATAATTAATTTTATTTCAATGCAAAAACTCCATCTGACTTAAATACGGTTTGATTTCTTTTTAAACGTAGTAAAAAACAACTAGGTTATTTTATATTTTCATACTTACACATAATGTAAGATATTTAAAAAAAAATACTTTAAGTGACCTTAATTATTTCATTTCTTTGTTGAGATTGTTCCATAGTTGTGCACCATCTATAAAGATACTCTGCTCTTTTACTTTGGTTCTGAATCTTGTTTTTTTTTTTTACCTCTATTCCTTTCTAACTATAAATACTTTTTTTTTCGATCATATTTTAAATGTTTATGGGTAAAATATTTTTGTTTAATTATTTGTAATCATTTTAAATTAACTAAATCATAAATGTCGATGAAAAATAGATTGGAAGTTGCTCTAAAATAACAATTACTGATACTGCAATACTTTTTCGCTAAATAAATAATCGTTTTATATAAGTTTTATGTGTTGATCCACATATTTCCTTATAATAAATTAAGTATGGCACAATCAGGGAGTTGTATTATGTTGGTCACGTTTAGGGGTGAAATCAGACAGTCTGATCAACAGGTTCCCCCACCTGAGCTGTGAAGCCTAAAAACTCCTCCAGAGTTACCAAGGACCTCTAAGCTGTTTCTCTTATTAATGCTGTCCTTGTCCAGCCTCTTAATTTAGGTAGACATCCGTGTCTTGGTATGTCTGCCGGTGGTCTATCCTGTTTCAAATGATGGATTCGAGCTTTGGGAGATGTTTAAAGCTTAGGATAATGTTTTATAACCTAACCCTGTTTTAAACCTTTCCACAACCTTCTCTCTGGCCTGTATGCTCTGTTCCAGGTGTTTGTTCACTAGTTCTCTATTTTGGAGTCCTTCAAAGGTGCTGAATACAAATGTGCACCATATTTTTCAGATTTTTATCTCTGAGATCTAAAAAAGAGCGAATAAAATGTCACCCTTGTGTTGAGGTAAAAGTGCTTTCTGCAGCTGAAGAGAAGTGATTGTTAGCATTAGAGTCAGTCGCTGAAAGGTGACGTGCTGAGACCTGCATCCTTGGAAGACCCGGCTCGCACCCCACCCTGCAGCAGCTGGAGAAGACTGTCTGAGCAGGAACTCTGAGGCAGGCAGAGCAACGTCCACAGGGTGGGGAACAGAGGCTTCCCTTTCTCTTTCTGCTGAGTAAAACGATTTGAACAAGAGGCAGCGATCAGACAGGACAGATCCAAACGGGCCCCGGCGCATGCAGAGACATTAATGGTCGGACGGTCAGCGGTTCTGTTAAATTCCATCAAGGTGGAGAGGGAGACACAATGAGAGGCAACCACGTTTTTATGGCCTGTCAACAAATCTCTGAGCATCTAATAACAGTGCTAAGTCCAGGCGGTGGCTGAAGCATCCCTTTTAGCCCATCAAAACTCAAGTGGGTGGAAGAAGAGTTAAGGCAGCGAAAAGGAGACGAGCGGGCGTGAGGTAATCGTCCGAACCAGGTGGAGTGGTTTCCAAATGGGAGGCAGAGAGACACGGGTGAGCAAGCAGACAGATGGACAGACAGGGTTATTGTCACGACGACAGGCACTCCATCGCTTCCCATAGCTGCGGTCACTTCTTCAGAGTCGTCAGAGGGGATCAGTGCAGCACCATTGAACACGTCTGGGGCAAATGAGCGGGTTGCCTCTGACGACTGTCAACACCAGGGAGCTGGATGGAGTGACAGGACGCATAAACGGCAATGAAACAAAGAAGCGACTGCTGTGAGCGGAGATGTTTCTGGGCCAATTTATGGAGGAGGAAACCACTTGAGCTGCAACACAATAACAGCTAAAAACTCCTGCAGACGGGAGTGGAGAAGAAGCCATAAAGGCACACTTAGTTAAACGCTTCTCTGAATTCATGACAGCGTCTTCATACAGAAGTTCACATGTGGTTCTAAATACGGATGTCAAAATAGTTCTCAGTTATTTGCCGGAAAATGTTTCTATGGTAAAATGATGATACAATATGTAAAAGTACCTATTTTAAAAACAGGCATATATTCAAATTAAGTTTATCTCTTATCCACATAGGGTTGAACATTTGCATACAGGCTCACATAAATACAAACCCTTATCTTTGGATAAATGATCTTTAGCAAAAAGCCATTTCATGGCATCTTTTTGTGGTATCCATCTACAGGCTACCAAAAGGTCCAAAAGGTAAAATTCTTCTGAAATGATTAATTCAAACTATTCGCATTTCCAGCTCCACAATGCAGCCTAGGGACTAACCACCTGGTTAAATGAACAGGGCGAGGCGCGGAGGTGGTGCAGAGGTTAAGTGAGCGACCCATGAACAAAAAAAGGCTTTGCTCCTTGACATTGCTTTCAAAGGTTCCAGCCCCAGCCTGGTGACTAGAGCTGCAAGTAACGATTATTCAGCTACGTAATCGATTAATCTTTTGATTATTTTATCGGTTAATAATTGGATAGCAAAAGGAGATTTTTTTACAGAATTAAACCAAGCAAAACTAAAACTTTTCCTTTTCAGTAGTTCTGGCTACTTTTTTTTAAATCTTAAATACAAAATATGTATTTTTTTTTTTTTTTTTTTTTTGCAATTTTGGTATATTTACTGCTCTAAGTGGGTTTCTCTTAGCCTGACGTAGTTCTACTCAATTCTAGT
>NW_015151087.1:427493-431580 GCF_000732505.1 Cyprinodon variegatus | reverse complement strand
GGGATGTGTTTGCATATATTTGAAGCTGCATTTATAATTCTGACTCATTTACTGGTTACCTTTGTTAGCATTTTACTTATTTAATCATTTAAACACAATAGATGTTTGAGGAATTTGAAGCCATCATTACAGCCTAAAGGTGTCATTGAACATGTCTAAAATAAACAGGGGCTGTTGGAGGTTTGATAGATTGTGCAGAAAAAGTTTTAAAAGAGAAATAGATGGATTATGAAAGAAGGGGAGAAGCAACTTTCATTTCCACCGAAACTAAAAACAAAACGTTCTTGTAGAAAAGTGAGTGTGAAGCTGGATGCGGACGAAATGCCATCTGGACCTTTTCTCTAACAAACATACATCCAGATTGTGCAGCAGAGACACATCTGATCCCTGTGGCCTGTCTTTCTTTCCACTCCCTCCCCCCTCCTCGCCTCCCTCCCTCCTGAGGGGGCGATGGGGAACATTCCTGGGCTCCAGCTTCTCCACTCTGGGCATTAATCCCCTACAGCTGTGCCCCTTACCCCTGAATCCCTCCCACCTGCCTCACCCCCTTTTCTCCCACTCCAGTCCTCTGTTCCACTCGTGTCCCAGCTGGTACTTCCAGAGTCTTAATACATTTTTCACCAGTGACACATGCAGAGCAGACCAGCTGAGTTCCTCTAAATTCACCATCAGCATGGTGACAAGCTCACATAGATTCACAAACACATAAAACCGTTCACTGTATGCACCAAATTATACGCCGCAGGAGAAAGAAATGTGGTGTCGCACACTCACATGCACACAGCTGTAAATGTATACAGAAAATCCCCTCTGGCTCTGCCCCGAAGCCTCTTCTGTGAGACCGGGGTGAGGGCCCGAGGCTCAAGCATCACACACAACGACCTTAGGACAACCCAACACGACTCCTCTCTCTTCGAGAGAGACAGATTCCTCTTCATATTTAATACTGCGATATAAGGAAAGCCCAGAGAATAATGTGCAGGTAGAGAGGGACTCATATATAATGTAGGACACAGAAAATAAAGATACACAGATGCCTGGATGTAGGCAGGTCACTGAGAGGCTTTGCTGATTTAAGGAAATAAATATAAAAACCTTAAGGAGTTTAACAGGGGTCAAAAGGAACCTAATCTTTCAAAGATTAATTGAAATAAAAAGTAAGGAAACTGATTTTCTTTGAAATGTTGATTTAAAGGATTTTAAAGGGCTCATGGTTTCTGTGGTTAACTTGGGGCGCTTGGAAATGTCAACTGTGTTAATTGTGGCAATAAAAAATTAGTGTACATTTGAATTTAAATATATATATATATATATATATATATATATATATATATAGAGAGAGAGAGAGAGAGAGAGAGATTTCAAATAGGTATAAAAAACATGAGCTTCTATAGTGCCTTGTGGTTTTGTAATGAATCAGAACCTTCATTTCATTAAAGCAGCTTTAAAGGGAAGAGTTTATGGCCAAGTGAGGCACACAGCCAGCCATGTTTCCACAGGCCAAACTCATCTGAAAATGGATGGAAACAGATTATAAAACCGTAATCAAAACATTAAAACAGAAACAGAAAACAAGAAAAACAAAAAAAAAGAAATTGTGTCTTTGTGCAACCCAAAGCATGCATTAGTTTATATTTCTAACACAGAACATCGTGGCTGAGAAATGAATCACATTTGAAATATAATTGCACTTCACTAGTATGCGGTTTTGAAATCGCAGAGGCACTCGATTTTGTGCATTATATTTAACAAGTCGGCCTCGGCAGATGGCCGCTCACACTGAGCCTGGTACTGCTGGAGGTTTCTTCCTGTTAAAAGGGAGTTTTTCCTCTCCACTGTCGCTACAATCATGCTTACTGTGAGGGATTGCCTTCAAGTCAATAAGTAGCTGCAATCAGGTGGTTTTCCTTAGATAGAAAACTTGACACAAACATTAGCTGAATAGCAGAGCTTGGCTGCATGCTAGGTGTTGCTATTGAGGCATTTTAACAATTTGATCCGGGAAAGCATGGATGCTGTAATAGTTTTGTATCGTTCTTGTATGGTTCCAGAGTTTTGCTTCTCACCACCAGACCTGTAAAAACAAGAACATCTAACATGTGAATTACACTACAGTAATGTGGATATAGATGATAAAAAGTATTTGCTCAGCTGTATCATCTGGGGAAGATGTTAAAAACAAGCATATGAATCATAATATTAATGAGATAAGGAGTGATTTACAACTTTTGCGCTTATTATGTATCAGTAGTAGTTTTCAGCCAGCTTTCACCTTGTCTTCCATAAGAAAAACAAATGGAGTCCTGCTGCTGTTGTTCATTCGGGGTCCAGGTCTGCATGTCTTTAGCTTATGAATAACAATGAATGCATGCATCGATCTTTAAAGACATGTCCATAATCAACACTAAACCGCATAACTAGGGATCATAAAGTATAAACACTTTTTAAAGAATGTTCTTTCCAAGTATTGCTGCTAGAATTCCCCCCGCCCGACCAAACACTGTGACAGACAGCAGCAGAGTTAATAAGCCATGTCTCAGGAGGAGCTGCCATGAGTGTGTACGTATCAGGATGCTGGGACTCACAGGAGCTTATGAGTAAATTAAAACACACTTTAATAAAGTGACCAGGGGCGAGGCCTGTGGGCCACCTCCTTCAACACAGACACACACAAACAGGGGCGGACACACTCCGCTGGGACAGGATGGAGAGGTATCCTGGAGTATGGAATGTGGACAGACAGGACGGGTGGGGGGGGGCACAAGGAGCAAAACAGTCCAGTAAAGAGAGGGGCTGCAGAGGGAGAGACGCAGGAGGAGGGGCAGGGAGGTCAGGAGCAGCAGGCCTATAGTATTTCAAGCTTCTCCACTCTGGCCAGGTGTCTCTGAGGCAAATAAACCATTTCAGTGCAGGGCTATACCTCCCACTGGCTTCTGAAAGTGTGCTGCACAAGCAGAGGAATATACCCATATCACACCTCAGTCACTCTATCATAGCAGCCCTCAAGGAGAGAGCTGAATTTAAACAATATGGTTAATTTTCTAAAAAATGGCCTGCCGCTGCTTTTGTGCAGTCTTAAAGTGCAGATTTAAAAAGAGTAAATCTAGCCACTGATAAAGGGCTACTTACTGGGCTAAATGTAGAAGGAACAGAACAGAACTGAGCAAATATTCAAAGTATAGGAACAGAGAGAGCAGTGTATGTAGTCATGTCTATATGATCACTGGGAGTTAAAGCTGCTCAGGCGCGGCGTTGCAACAAAAAAGGCAGCAATAATTCTGAAGATTCACAGAAAATTGTAAAACTCAAATTCAGTTGCAATGTTAAAGACATTTCTTTTGTTTTTTAGCCCCTTTATGCATTTAAATTTCCCCTTCAAACCGATACACAACAGAACTTTATTTCTTGAAAGTGACAGTTTCTTTGGCCGAGTCTTCTTTAACAATATAGCTATAGCTCAATCAGAATGGATGAATACATAATTGACTTTTTTTCTTTTTATTTCTGTTGAAGAAAGGCATCCCCTCTGGAGATACAAGTTATGCAGAAATTTATTAATCCAAATGTAATTGCTCTTACTATTTATAAGCGATGCATATGATAAGCTGCCATTTTTATACTAAAGAGGATCTTTCCATAATATGAAGGACTAAATGTTTGTATATAATATACTGATTTAAAAAAAAGAAAAATATTACATCATCATATATTATCTTCTTATTGTGTCAGCTGTATTAAATACTGTCTGAATAAAAATAAAAAATTTCAAATTATTAAGCTAGACTTATTAGGTTCCGGGCAAAATAGATTAATTAAATACATGATAAATGTATCAACAGAGATGTTAAACTATCATTAACAGACAGGACATGTTGCTCTGACATACCCTCAGACTATCTGCCTCTTTGTTTCACTAATTGGGATATAGCTCTCTGTTTTTAGCATAATCCAGCATTCAGTCCTAGGAGAGACTTTGTGCTGCTAGCAACGCCTTTAATTCAATTCAATTCAATACAGTTTAATTCTATAGCACTAATTAACAACACATGTCATCTCAAGGCACTTTACAGTTCACCAGATCATACAG
>NW_015151087.1:408536-427183 GCF_000732505.1 Cyprinodon variegatus | reverse complement strand
CAGACAGTCACAGTCAGAGAAACAGGACTACACTGGAAAAAAGGCAGATCTCCAACATCTAAAAACAAAGATGTTGATGGCAGCAGCACAGCTTTAAGCAGGTAGTTTAAATGGACCTTTAGGTTAAGGTGACCAGATTTTTCTAAATCTAATCTAGGGACATTTCTGGCTAATTGATAAAAAGTAATACATTTAGGAAACTGAGACAGTGATGGTTTCGTTTATTATTTAGATGACAACGTCAATTGTAAAAGCCAGGAATGCCTCTCCACAATGTTAGCATTTGTTTGTTTTTTTTAATTAGAACTGTGCATATGGGTATGGGGAAAGGTTTTGGGGTGGGACTGGAGGAGTCAAGGGTGGTTACCAGTTCTCTCCAATTTGGTGGAGCCTAGAGAGCTCTGCTGCCCCCTAAGGATAGAGTGATATTAAGAAAAGAAAACTTTCCGCAGCAGGGCCCTGCACATCTTAAAGAAGCAGATTCATTTCTCCCACAAAAGGGCTTTATGCACAGTTCCACTACTTTCTGAACTTCACTTAGGTCCTTTGTTTACTTATTTCATTTCTGGACAGGCTATTTAATCCAGGTGTGTCCGACTGGTTACTAAGGTCCTTTTCTCTCTAGCCCTCTTCCGACTTCTGCCTGCTCTCTGCTTTTTTCTTTTAAGTAGATTCTCCTCCCTTCTCTTCAACTGTCTCTTCTTACCATCAGTGTTCCTATCTTCTTCCTCTCTCCTCTTCCATCTTACACTATTCTAAAACCTAAAACATAATACAGATACATAATATAATCCCTTCTAAAAACATTTAAATGTAAAACATGAAAACTTACAATTTAACAGTTGAAATAAGATTTTTGTTTCACACACCTATTGGAAGCCGGTTATTTTTAGATGAGATACTCGGGTTATTTCGGTATAATCTTATCATAAATATTATTATTATTATCATCTCACCTGATTAAGTACTAAAAATTGTCATTACCATTTTTAGTACTTAGAAATTTTAGTATTTGTAGCTACAATCAAAAACACCATAATAATTTGCAAAGGTGGATATCTCTTCCTTCTATCATTCTCAGATCATGCAGATCTTGTCTCATTCAGTTTTCTTGTTACTGCGCCATGTTTTTTATAATGAGGAACTTTCATATATCCAAACTTAGTGGTAGATAAGTAGACCCTAAATCTGGAAGTCTATGCTCATAAATCAGAACCATAAATCAGCAACCGATTAACACACTGTTGTGCTCTGCTCCTCATCTTTATGTTAACAGCAGCTCAACAAGCTGGCTAACAGCTGTTTCTGCATGCAAGATGTTCACGCGCTCTTTGTACCGGAATAACAGTCTACACACAACATTTCTCCCCTCATTGATAAAACGATAAAATCGGGGACATTTCCGGGGACAGCTTTAGCTCGGGGACATGGGATATGAAAAGGAGACTGTTCCTGGAAATCGGGGATGTCTGGTCATCGTAATTTAGATGATAACTTCACAAGTTTATCTTATGTTTATATTTAGAAAATAAACCACATAAATTTTATTCTGCATCGTTGTTGACATTAAACGGAGTAAATAATCCCAGAACGGACTCTGGATCGATTCAGCTTTGTGCTCTCTTGCTTTCGCTCTGGCATTACTTTTGTTGCAAATTCCAGCGAGGCTCTGTTTAAGAATGAAGAGTAGCGCCCTCTAGTGGACGTACGTATTACTGGGAAATTTTTGCTAAGCAGACGTTATCAATTCACTGGATGCAACAAATTATAATCTAATAGCACATTAATCAACAATCGATCATATTTTTTCATTCCTAATCATTACTGTCATTATGGGTTCTCTACTACAAGCAGGATTTTCCATCTAAATAAATTTTATCCCAGTGTTATCTGAAAATTAAAACCCAAACATTTTAGGATCAGTTAAAAGGATCCTGAAGTTTTTGGATTGTAATTTTATTCTGTCAATGCATTTTGATTATTTTTATGCTTTTTAACAAGAATGTATTTTATGTTCGATATTTCCTTATTTTTCTGCCTCTTCTCGTTCATTAGTCCTCTCTGCCTCAGCTGCCTCTCATTCCCTTTAAAGAGCTCTTCTGGTTTCCTGTCATTTCTCTATCCCTGCCTTAGCGTATAGATGCCCAGTGGTTCTTTTTGTTTTCCATTGGATTCTTCTGTTCCTGTGCAGATTTCTTCTTTCCTGTACAGTTTAGTTCAGTTCTCTATCTCTCTTTGAGCTTTTCTTGCTTGCTTGTAAGTTTTTGTATTTTGATTTTATAAATCAAACCATTTCAAATCACTGGGCTGCAAACTTTGTTCATTCTGAATCTTGGTTTAGTGCCAAGCTCTCAAACATGGTATAGGTAAGTTTTTAGATGGTCTATCCCATCTCCGTGTTCAGACACAGGATCCAACATAGCTCTGAGAGACGTTCAAGGCTAATTATTTAAGTACCTAAATAGGCTTTTAACTTCTCCACATCGTTCTTCCCAGTCTGTCTATCATATTCCTGTTTTAACGATGAAAACCTTTGAGAACATAAAAACTTTTTGTTCACGGTAACTTTATACGATAACCATGTGGATTCTGATGCAAGCTAGTAAAACCAATGTTTTGTAAAGATGCTAAACTTTTGATCTTTTATTTAATACCAACAAAATACCTTTTCTTTCCTCTTGAGGATTGTGTGCTCCTTTGTGTTGGCATTGTGCAAAAAAAAAACTAATACATTTCACAAAGGTTTGTTGTTCTAGTGTGACAAATGAAAAGTTGAAAGTTCTTTGTCTAATATCTCAAATTGTGAAAACATGCTGTACTCTCTATAAACAGACATGTCAGCTAAGGTGAACCAGGGTGTTAGCTTGTAAGCATCATTGACTTTCAAAAGCATTTCAGTAAATGAGGGAGTACTGATTGGAACAATGACAGACTTATAATTCTAATGTGAGCAATTTCTTAAAGTATCCAAATGGTCTGTGACACTGATGTAAGACTGGAACAGACTGAGTGAGTCTGGTCAAACTTTGTCTGCTCCCTAATCATCTATTTCTTGGTATATGAACAGAAATACCTCCCACACACTGATCCCATCCCCTCCAGTCCATTTAAATGGCCCGTTTCCTATGTGAACGGACACACTCGTAAACACACACATGCACACACTTGGCCCCAGTCCTCAAAGCTGTGGCCAAGTGCTGGGGACTTCCAGTGTCATTGCTGCCAAGTTTTACTCGCTCCATCCGAGGAGGACTTGAGATAGAAGCATCTCCCGTGGATACATACACATTTCTGGAGAGTTTATAAGAGAAGCCAAGAAACACAGTGCACTGCCACCTCGACGAAAAGCCCTCCAGCCATCAAATTACAATCTGCTGATCTCATGGAAATAAATGTCGCCTGGCAGGGTACGAGGCGACTGATCTCCCCTGTAGTTTTTCATCTATTTAAATGAAGAGAGTTTTAATTTAAGCTGCTTTGCATTTGACTGTGGGGCGTCACAGCAGGTATCTGCAGCTGCCTTTGATAAAAGCATGTCCCCTTGGTCATGCCGAGGGATGCAGAAGCCCTCTACCTCATTTCTGTTAGGCTTTCATCCTTCCTTACTTTCATCAACCCATACAGGTACCTATCCATCCAAAGGTCCATACTTCCATCTCTCCTTTATCCACCATCCATCGACCCATCCATCCATCCATCTTTTACATCAGTTTATCCATTCATCCATCCATCTAGAAGTTGATGCATTTATTCATCCATAAGTCCATCCATCCATTAATTCCTCATCCATTCATCCATCCATCCATTCATAAGTAATTCATCTCTTATCCATCCATCCATTCATCAGTCCATCCACCCACCCATCCATCCTTAAGTTTATCCATCCATAAGTTCATCCAACCATTCATCAGTTCATCCGTCCATCCATCCATCCATCCATCAGTTCATCCATCCATTCATCCATCCATCTAGAAGTTCATCCATCCATCCATAAGTTTATCCATCCATAAGTTCATCCAACCATTCATCAGTTCATCCATCCGTTCACCCATCCATCCATCTAGAAGTTCATCCATCTATTCAACCATAAGTTCATCCATCCATCCATCCATCCATCCAACCATTCATCGAGACCTCAGCTGCAGAGGAAAATTAGTACCATTTTTCTGCAGATAAACTTGCTGCTGTTTCATTCATTCGGTAAATTTCTATTATTATTAGTCTTCTTACAAACCATAGCTCTAAAGTTGAAGTATAAAATTTCAGGGCTCTCACCTTTAGGTAAAATCAGGACAACCTCTGAGTGCTAAGTGATCTAACTGGGGCAAAGGTCAAAAATACAAAAGGTTTTCCATTCAGCCAAAGCTTTGGTTTTAGGCAGTCTATGTCTTTACATCCTTCCTGAGGAGATGCTTCCTAATCCATTACAGATGGTCGATCACACAAGCTGCAAACATTTATGCTCACACAACTCACATCAGGTCATAACACATGCTACTTCACACTAAGCTGAACTCTAAGACTCGTTAGAAAACCACAGTGGGGTTGGCCAAAAACTAATGGTTAAAACTTTAGCAAAAGTTGGAGGTTGCAGTTTCTTTTCATTTGCTGAAGAAAAAAAAAAAAAGCAAAACCAAATAAAATCTGTTATTGGTTTTTGGGAAAGGTAATGATTCAGGTCAGCTTGTCTCTGCAGGGGAGAGACCCAGCTCTGGGTCACATGTTAGGGAAGCTCCGTCTTTGGAGACATGAAGGTTGACACAGAGTCCCACCCTGAGCCCAGTGGGTGTTTGTGAACAGTGGGCTGTTTTGGAAGAGTGTGTCCACACCACAGCTGTTGCACAGTTCAAGGCGGAGAGTCCTTCTGGGCAGGGGACTGGGCGGTAATGAAAATTCTCCAGGAGAGAGACAAGGGGAATTCTCCACTGTTATTTGTTATGGGAAAAAAGGAGAAGACAGGGACAGGAGGGGAGAGTACAGCAATGTCAGAGGAGAGGAAGGACTCGAAGGGTCTGCTCAGGTGCTCACATGGGCCCTCCCAAAATAAATCAAAGAGCATGAGGGAGACTGAAAACAGTTTTAAAAGACAAAGGGAACAGTGGGTATCGATGGCTGATTTATCTCAGACAGAATATTTGAAATTTTAAGAGGAGTCACAGTAAAACAATCCTCCCAACCCACGCATTTCAACTCTAGCTTTGTTTTCCTTAGATACTAGATCTGCTCAAGTCGTGTTCTGACTCCAGCTGTACTCGTTCCAGTATTTTATCCCGGAGCTCTGCTACTTTTGTTCTGTGTGGGCAGCTTTAAAGCTGGACACATGCACACTCAGGAGTACAAGCTTCTGTTTATAATGAGCGGGCTCCTAACTGTGGAGACATATATTCAGATGGGACTTGGCAACACACTTCATGGTCGAATCTTTAGAGTCCAAACACCCTCACTAGCAGCTCTCTCTAAACAGAGAAACCACAGTTAAACCTTCAGATGCACATGCCCGCACACGGACACCCTCAGACACTTTGCCCCTGACTGACTAGCAAACCAAAGAATGGAGGGAAAGCGAGACCGAATATCTACACAAAGTTCCAAACAGCAAACTTATCAGCTCAATGTGTTTCTACTTTTCTAATCTGCATCATTTGCCATGAGCGAAACCTCAACGGGGAACACAGCCATGGTCAATATTATGTCTTGGCGCCGTGACTGTTGCTGAACACGCATGTATGCATGCTCACATATGTGCACAATGCCAGACAAATGTTTGCATTTTGAGCTCTGTCTACCTAATTATTGTCTCTCTTATGTGAAAGAAATGGATTGTAGCATTTTTCACTCAACAAATAATAGAAATATGGAAAGCTGATGAGAATATGTGCCACAAATAAGACGAAATTCTATGAATAAAAACAAGTGAATAAGATGGAACAGCTCAAGTATGAAGTAAGTTTTATTCCATTACTGTTGCGAGTAAAGAAAGCATTTTGAAAATGCAAATTTGCAAAAACTATTTTTTTTTTAAGATGAAATAAAAAAAAATGTGATCCAAAAATAAAACTTATATTGAAATAAAAAAAAATATTTTCTCAGATTTAATTTTTTCTTCTTAAAATGTTTTCAAATTTCTTTTTTTAAATCAAGTTTTTCTATCCCGTTTTTTCACTTCTGGGGGCGGGCTTTCCTCTGGAGTGAGGAGCAAAGAGTTATTGCTATTGGTCGGCAAGAATGTTAGAATACTTAGTGTTTGTGTTGGGCATGAAGGGCTGAGCTGAAGGTATTGGCCTGAGACAATACAGCCATAGGCATCACTCTGTTGCTGTGAGTTTTAGAGGTCACAGGATAGCGGTCCGAAACCTGCAATTTAACAGGCTTACAGATGCAACAGTTTACAGGTGTGTGACGACTCCCACTCAAGGTGGGACCCATTCAGGTTAATTGTGGCACTGGTAGTAATGCAATCATCTCTGTGCCATAGCTAATGATCTCTGGAATCAGCTACAGGTAATATTTCCTTATTACAATTCAATCATTCACACCGGACATTATAAGGATCCTAATCACAATGTTTTTAAATAGGTTTTAAAATCAAAACAATAAGTCTTTGGACCTCCGTCCGATTTTTTGAGTCACAGTAAATTAATTCTTGTTTTTTATGACGTAAAGCTACATAATCATGTTATATGCCTATACAAAATAAGACCAAAATCGAAACCAAAACTGAGGCAAAAATGATAAAATAAAGTTTTACTCTATACAGCAAGCATTCGTCTTGATAGCATTTAAATAGTCCTTTATGAGCCTAAATAGAATTCCAGCACCTGGTGTGATGAGCAAAAATTGGGCGCCATCTTCAGGCAGAACTACAGAACTATCAGAAAGCCAGATGGTGTTTAAATAGAGCTCGTCTGACCTGTTGTTAAAGGGACAGCTCAGACCAACAAATATGAATTAAATATAGGGATGCACGATATTGGGATTTTGGGCGATATCCGATATGCCGATATTTTAAAACTCATGTAGCCGATAACCGATATCGATACCGATGTTAAAGCTGGACAAAAATAAGTAGGCATTGAAAATAGCAGTTTTGTTATCCATTTCTAACACTTTGAAAAATAATATACTCAAATATATTTTCATATGCTGATATCAAATTGATTTTTTAAAACGCGGTATCGATCTATTTTACTTTCAAAATCTCGTGAAATTTCATCGTTCTGTTACAAACTCTCGTGATATTTTGCAAATTCTTGTGAGATTTTGTTAGTAAAATAGTTCGATACCGCGTCAATATATCAACATATAAAAATATGGCAAAATTTCGTGAATTTTCGGGGGATTTCGTAGCATAACGATGACATATTGCAATATTTCATTAGTAAAAGAGATTGATATGGTGTTTTTAAATGGCAATATATCAGCATATGAAGATATTGTGATATTTTAATGTATCAATATTTTTTCCCTCGTCTTTAGAAGTTTTTAAGTCTGTAAAAAAGAAGTTTTTGAGGAAGAAGAAGTAGTAGTATTTTTTTCTTTTTTTAGACTTTAGAAACTCGGAAGCTGATCAAATATCAGGTTAAATATCGGTGTGGTGGCCGATGTCCGATATTCAGCTTTAAGGCCGATACAGGCCGATACCGATAGGGGGCCGATTATATCGTGCATCCCTAATTAAATAAACTGATATGCAGTGAGTCATAGTTAATCCTCTGCAGAGCTTCCTATTAGAACATCAAGGAAAAAGAAAATTCACATTCCTCAAAAACACAAACCGGGACACAGAATCAAGTTAAGGACCAATGTATCTATTGATAATATTGTTAATGCTTAGACTGTAGAGTCTAAGAATATCATTTTTATCCCTAATATCATGGTAAATAAGGGAGTTTACTCACTAATACCTCTCAGCAGCCCTTTCTGAACACCATGGCTCATTTAGCTCTAGCTTTAGTGGACAGCGACATTAATACCGTTTTCCCAACACTGTTCCAGTTTTATCCATTTTTGAATCAATTATTTTATTGCAGATTTTTTACACTGGATCTTGGACTTTTCTTCATTATAACCAAACTTTCCTGTGAGGTGCTAACTGCCTTAGCTGCAGTAAGCTACTCCCAAGTTTACCCCCTAGTTTATATCATACCTACTTTCTTATTATAAATATACATAAAGGGGTTTAATATCTAACAAAGTAAGCAAAAACAAAGCATAAAACACAAGAATAAATAATACGGCTGCTGAATGCGTGATTAAACAACATGACTATGAACCGTTAATTAAAATTGAAGTACACCATTTCCCCCTTCCGAAAACCTGACTGATTTGCCCAGGAAAATAGGAATCTGCTACATGCTTATGTGATTTTAAAAGTTATTGCACAAAATTTCCAAGAATAAATTATGTAAAATACTGTCAGACACAATGTAAAACAATGACAGAATGATTAAAAAAACTGCTGGTATTACTTGATTGCCTCACTGTTAACCGTTCAATTTTCTATTGGTGCCAAACTGTTTCATATTTCTTTATACTTTCTGAATGGATTTAAACATCTCTAAATACAGACCCTGATCAAACCTTAAATGGATTTCTCCATAGTTAAGTGCAATTCTGTTTGAAAGACAGTTTGAGATTTATTAACTATCTCGGTCAACTATTCTATTTGTGATAGAAAAAGAAAAAAAAATGCATTAGTCTGCTTCCACACTCACTAAATAGTCTTCAAAAAACTTTTTTTTTTATTTTGTTATTTTTTATTATTCTTGACCTTAAGTATAAAACCAAATAAAACCGATTTTTAGACTTTATTACTAAAATGCGGTCTTGTTTGATATAACCGTGTTATCTGAGGCATCGTTACATGTCTGGCAGTGACATCATCCTCCTGGTCTTACATTTGAAATGTATTAAACCCCTTTAAATTTGGTTTTCCACTACAAGTGTAGACACAACACCGGTTCATTCCTGGAGTTTATGAGCCTTTTTATGCCTGAAGAGTTACAGAGAAAGTTTTAAAAACCATTTATAAACGGTGGAGAACCACTGAACGGATGTCATTAAAAGATTCGAGGAATGTTTGGTTTCACTGCAGCAAACCTCAGAGACATAAGGAATGACTTAAAACTTCTTTCCTGTACTGTACACACAGATAATAGATAACCTGAATTTAGAGTATAAAATGAAAGAGGAGAAAAAGTTCTGTGTGACTTCCATGTGTGCAGTATGAGACGGGGCTGTTTAAGGCATCTGAGGTCTCTGAAGGATTAATGGTGGCAGGCCAGGCAGGGTAATCAGAGCAGCGGATAAGTCCTGGTCATCCAGGCGTTGAGCTGAATAAACATGAGGGTCTGCTGATATCTTCTACACACACACACGTGTTCAGAGAAATAATCACACACATGCAAACACATCAACCGGATCTGGAAGAAGCGGGACCTGTTCCAGCGGATGATGACAATAAGGAGGCCGTGTCCCGTACACCTAAATGAAAACGCACGCACAGCCCGTCTTCCACTGAGCGCGCTCCCTTGGGTCACTGACTGTGGCATGTTTCTGCGTGTAGTTAAGCCGCTGATAAGTCTGCACCATATGTAGACAGTAGGATATAAAACATGGCTGGACTGGGGGGGGGGGAGTCATTATATGTCCCTCTCTAAGCTAATGTCACATGTGTTTCATATTATACAATCTGTTCCATTTGGAACTGGATCCTTGTTCAATTTTTGGGGGGAGAAAAGAAACAAAAAAACCTTCAACATATGTTGCACTTCACTTGAAATCCTGCTCCTTGTTCTTTGTGAACAATGCTACCTTGTTTTTCTTTGAGCCGCGACGTTAAAAGTCGGCACATTTTCAACACAGTTTCTAATCTGGAGAATTCCTGGGGTTCATCTGAGAAGCTAAATGGCTTTTTACACCGAATGCAAAATGAGATAAAACAACTTTCTGCTCTATTTCTACCAAAAAATACGCAGCACAGGGACTATCTGAGAGTGGCTGTGCTTGTTGTGGCCACAAGCCAAAAGTAGGTATGCAGCCCAATGGACAACATCTGCATGAACACTTTTTTTTTTCTTCCTTTTTTAAAAAGCTAGCATTTCAAATGTGTGCCTGCCTGTTTGTGCGTGGGTGGTTGAATGCGTGCATGCGTGCGTGTGTGGAGTCGGAAACCAGGAGCAAATGCTTCACAGCAAATCGGGGGGACGAGGTGGGAGAGCGGGACATTCCTGCGAGATGACAAGCCGTCACAGTCACACACCAGCAGAGGAATGTTGGGAAAACAGAGCGGGTGGGAGGGAAGGTGCGATGCAGGGTGGGGAGGATGGCTTTTCAAAGACGCAGAATGAAGAAAAGGTGACACTTCATTAGACCAGTAGTCATGGGTTTCCAAAGAGCAGCCGAGGAGGGGAGCAGCTGTAATTAGTTTGCAGGGATCCAGACTGAGGCAGAGTGAGAGAGGACTGGATGAGAGAAGTTTGACTTTTGCCCCGTCCGCATCACTAACCCGCCCCACCACAAGTCCCACCAGCCCACCCCTGCCGTTCGCTAACTCCAACTTCTGTCATGCAACTGAAAAACCACTGGAGGGGTGAATGAAAAAGGGGGAAAATGGACAAAAACAGATCTGTACGTGTGGAGAAGTTAGCGTGGCGACAGAGAACTCTGAAACGAGCTGCAGAGAATGCCTCTGGTGGCAGCTTCAGGATGTATAGGGCCAGCAACGAGTGAGGTGGAAAAGGAGTGTGAACACCAGCGAATATGTGCTCCAGATGTGTCGGCCTGTCACGCTGCAAGTAAACACCGCAGCTGATGGACAGCTCGGGACTGGATGGCCTCACCGTCTTCCCCCCTGGGAGACCGCTGGAAAGGGAAAGAGGGGAGTTTGGAGAAGGTTAGGGAGGGGAGGGGGGCAGGGGCTGGAAGGGAAGAGTTGAGAGAAGTGGTGGGTGAAGGAGAGGGCTCTGTGCTGAGGGACCCCAGCCAAAAGCAAGTCACCCTGAGGACCCGTGTAGCCTGGCAGGCTGGATGTGAAGGAGACAGAGGAACGGAAACAACGGTAGGGGGGGTGCAAATAAGACGGAGGGATCGCGAGAGAGGACTGGGCTTGATTGTTTCCCCACTGTCCCACCTCTATGTGGCCTCCAAGGGGGCTCCTGCAGCCTCAGCAAATTTCCGTCTGGCACGGAGCTGCGAGCTCCTGGGAACAAACTGAAATATGAACTGAAAGACAGGGGAAGGGACAGCCGAAGAAGAAGAGAGAGCAGGGAAGAGAAAGGTGGGGCAGACTAAACTCAGACAGTTGGTCTGATTTAATGGATCGATCGGTACAGTTCAAAGAGACGGTTTAAGAGAACGATGAGGAGGATCAGGATCCTAGAAAGGCCTGGAGACATTTACTGGTATCAAAGTAAACCAAGGCCTGAAACCTCTGCTTTCAGAAACATTTGCCTTCGGTTTAACTTCCTCTTAACGAAATACTACTCACCAGTTGCTGCACACTGCATGTTAGCTGGCTAAAAGAAAGCCTCCACAGTGGAAACAAATGGTAAATATGTTTATAATGCCATAGAAACTAAAATAGCCGAGTTTATTATGGTATAGCTGGGTTAAAACAGCAGGTAAAAGGTAACATGTCTGTTAAACAGTTAATCTGAGGCTTCACAGGAACCGATAGCTCTACTAATTTATCATTTGATATCAGCTCTTCACACTTCTTTGGCTCCATAAGTTAATTAAAAGGACAATTGCTAAATATTTGCAGACTGCTACTAAATCTCAGATTTTTTCTAATACTCAATGTTTTGCTGAAGTTTCTGAGTGAAAACCCAAATGATGATAAGCCTACTATCCTGGATCACTAATGTGCAACACATGCTTTTTAAGATAAATTCTTTCAGGCACATCCTACTTGTCACGACTTTGTTTCGGTTTCTTCAGTTTGGAAAATCTAAACTGAAACAGCCTTCTGGCAGCGACTCAACAGAAGCGAGCAGACTGCGGCTCAATAATAGGTGCCATATTTTATTTAACAAATACGGGGATGTGAACGATGTGAGGAAGATACAAACCTCTTTCAGTTTTAGTAAACTCAGCTGACTCCATTCAACTACATGAGTCAGATTTTGATTTATCCTTTAATAACTTCAGCAGGACTTTATCACTGATGTTGTCGTCAGCGATAATCACTGTGATCTGATTATTCAATTCCAGGCAGCAGACGTAGTTTCAAAAGAAAAGTTCAAGCATTTCTGGGGTTTCTGTCTTATAAAACTAATAAAAAAAAAAAAAAATGAAATTATATTTTATGAATAACGACCTTAATACTGTTTTGGGACCTTAAATACCAAAAAACGTTTTCTTACTAATTAGAATTTAAATGCATTTTTTAAATATTTTTTATCGTTTGTTTGTGTTTTATACAAACTCTATAGTTTTTATTGTGTTTCATTTTAATTTTATTAATAAAACAGAAATTCATTACCATAATTAAGACTGGTTAAGAAAAGTTGACCTATGCCCAAGGAATAATGATGAAAATGTGGTTAAATAAAAGACCATTAAAAGTAAATAGAGGCAGACAAACACATCGGCCAGCCAATATGTAGACTAATATTGCTTTTTTTCATATATCTGTATCCGTATGCATTAGGGTTGTCACGATACTAAACTTTTCAACTCGATACCGATACTAAGGAAAATATTCGATACTCGATACCATTTTCAATACCACAAGGATAAAATTTCAACAGAAATATTTTGATTAATAATTAAAATACAATAAATAAATAAATACAATAAACAATANAATGTGTTTAAATGAAAGACCATTAAAAGTAAATAGAGGCAAACAAACACATTGGCCAGCCAATATGTTTGGCTAATATTTGCTTTTTTCATATATCTGTATCAGTATGCATATATCTGTACATATGTGCGCATTCAGCAGCCTTTTGTTTACCTAAGGCACTGCATTGCCATTCCTTCCATTTGCTAATCACTTTTAGTTTAATTTGATTTTTTAATGAATGTTTTATTCTTATGAGAAATATTTGTTATTTTTATTTTTGTCATTTTTATAATCTTATTCTAAAGAATCAGCACAAAAGTTCAGCAGCACAAATCGGGCATCAGTTGGACTCCAAATAGTTGGTGTCGGCATAGGCCTTTAAAAAATCTTTAATTGGTCATTTATACCAAATAATTTATAAAGCACTTTAGTGTACCCAGTGTGAGAGGCCATGGAAATACATGTAGTATTATTGGTATTACTACTAGCATTATTTATATCACTAAAGGCAACAATTATTTTTACGTACCTTAAAGAGCTTAAAATTATTATATGGCTTTGGATCTGCAGGACAGGACTTCCCAAATAGTTTAGAGGGTTTGAACTTCTCCTTCACCATTCCAGAACTGAGAAAGCTCTTCAAATGGACAAAAGACTCCAACAACAAATACTTTAGTCCAGCAGTATTTTTTTTGTTGTTGTTGTTGTTGTTTAAAACAAGAAAAAAAAAGTATGTCCTATTTTTCTGTCATCATCTTTTTATTTATAGGATAACTAATGTTGTCTAAGTGTGGAATTGCTTTGCAATAAAAGATTTAAACAGTAAAAGATATAAACAGCTTTGAATTGATCTAAAAATCAGTTGAAGGGCTCAAAGAAAATTTCCAGTTTTTATCACTCCCAGGGCTGGTTAGTATTTTAAAAGATTTCTTGATTAACTCATCAAATTAAAGCGTCTTGTAAAAATTAATCTCATTCCTTAGAGTTTTCCTTATTATAAAAAACCTTGCAGCAATGCTGAGTACTACCGCGTGTGGTATGGACCAAATAGAAATATTTTTAAACTGAGTGGCAATATACGATATTTATCTCTATGTGTTTTTATTTCCATAAATATTATGAAAAGACTCCTATAGGTCAAAGCTTTTCCCTAAATGTCACAATGACACATTTTCACACAAACAGCTGTAGAAAGACATGAGATTATGTCTAAAATGGCAGAAATATTAAAGATTAGCATTAACAGGTATCGTGACACAGACCATCTCAATATAAAAGACTGTCTTTAGAAAAAAATCTATATATATATATTTTTTTTAATTATAGTTAAGCCCTACCAACTAATGCATCCCTTAGATATGGAAGGAACATTACATCAGGGATGTAGCGCCCCTTCAACTCTGATATCACTAAATAAAATCTAGGGCAAATAAATAGCCTTGAGAAGTCTTCCTATCAGCGAATAAACTCCACCTGTGTAATTTAAATGAGGATGAAGTCCACCAGTTCTATGAAGACTTCAGAGGTTAGACAACATTGGAGAAGAAAAAGCATCATGGAGAGCAAGGAACCCAGCAGGTCAGGGAGGAAGCTGTGGAGGAGTCTTAAGAAGGGTTAGGTTCTAAACCAGCAACAAGTTTTGAAGATCTCACAGAAATGATGTTTAATCCATGGACAGACATGGACATCCTAAATGGGCAGACTGAGAGAGGAGAATAATAATCACAGAAGCAGCAAGAGACCCATGATGACTCTGGAGGCGCTGCAGAGATCCACAGCTCAGGTGGAAGCATGCATCAACAAGAACACTGAATTTCATAGATTTTTACAAGGGTTTTTATAATGCCACTGCACAATCACCTGGTGTAATAACACTGCAATAACCTATACTATGTATCTATTTAACAAAAAAGAAACGCACTTTACCTGCTGCTGCTTTATAGTGCATAGGATACTGTATATTTATATATGTCACATTAAATCTCTCCTTTATACTTTTCACTGTATATAATCCATGCACCTTTTTCTCCTTATAAGATGTCACACGTGAATTTCACTATTGTGAAATCAATTAAATTCTATTCTATTCTATTCTGTGAAAGGTTGACACAAAGAGGCAAACCTGTGGAAGACGGTTCTGTATGGGGTGTCCCCAGACGGCTTTTTCATTTCCGATATGATACAGATATTGCAGCTTTGAGAATTGGCCAATACTGATAATGACTCAATACGATATTAGTATGAATCACACCAGCTTCACCATTTTATACTGTAGAGGGTGGAAAAAAATGCTTGATCAAGTAATATTACTAAAACAGGGAACAAAAGTCAGCAATAAAATGTATGAAAACAACTGACCTATATAAAACTAACCAATGAGATATGGAATCTTTTTAAGTCGTAGAGAAACGGCCGCTTCAACCGTTGCATTACCAAATTCTCCCGAGTGGTGCACGACTTTACACGAGTGAAAAAAGTGAATGTGATTGGTCATTCATCAAGGGGGCAGGATTGTTGTGGCGAAAGGTTCGCAAGCATGTTTGGTTGTGGCCGGTTTGATGGAAGCATCTTGCTAACTAGTTAGCAACTTAGCGCTGGTAGGTTCCAATGGGAAATTGGGACACATTAATTGAAAGTGAATTGCAGATTTTAGATGATGGCCAATAAAATCCGATATTAATGTTTTGGCTGATATCGGACCGATATCTGATATTTATATCGAATTGGGACAGTTGGTAGATGAGACCAAGTCAAACCCTTAACATAATAGAACCATAACTCCAGCTCTCTGTGAAGCATGGCGGTGGCACCGTCATAACATGATGATGACATTTTTGAGCACAGATAGGGAAGCTATTTGGTGTTAATTGTAAACTACCTTTAATACAGTTAATATAAGTCTTTCAATTTTGTTTCTTTGCTCCCAATCTCTTGATTTATTTATCCTTTAATTCAGGCAAAAAAGCATCTTACTCCCTAATTAAGGGTATATTAACATCCCTGAAAGCTGCATCTCCAAACTTGACAGCGTCCTGAGCCGTGAAAAATGATAAGGACCTTGTCTGTAATCATATACAGCAAATGTGATCTGGCACACATCTAATACACCTTCACCGAGGTGTTCCAAAAGCACATTAGTCGATCTGTGTGGGGGAGCAGATGCATTTGAGCCGCGTCAAGTGCAATGGAGCTGCTATCAGAAAGCAGCGCTGATGACACTGCTGCATTAAGCAGCTGTCCACTCCCATGATCATTAGTGCGATATGGATGCAGCGAAGCAGGGAGCAGGATGCTGGATTGCTACAAAGACAGCCCTCCTAGGGGAGAAGGAAGGGAGATGAGTCTAAACAACATCAAGTCGCCACAACCCTCAGAGACACGCACAGAACTTTTACAAGCCCAAAACAAATATACAGATTGAATTCTCTCCACATCCTCCAGCAATAATCGCATTTTTCTTCATTCGGCTGCAACAAATTCAGGGTCACTGCGGATGTTTTAGTGGAGGTGTCTGTTTTCTGAAATTTGCATTTTCCTCAGTGTTAGTGTAAGATTAAAAATTATAACTGTACATGTAACTTTAACTGCAGCAATGCTTTTACAATATGACAGATCCATCCATCCATCGTCTTCTGCAACATGGGAGGATGAGGTCCAGGACAGGAACACAGACAGGGATATTTTCTGCTCCTCACTGGAAATGCCAAGGTATCCCCTGACCAGGTGGCAAATACAGTCCCTCCAGTTCTTTCCAAAGGCTTTCCCAATTTGGACAAATCTACAACCTCCATAGGCAGACTGGCTTACCTTGAACCACCTAAACTGACCTTTGGAAGCAGACGAGCGACTCCAGCAAAGGAGCCTCTCAGCCAATCTACTTCTTTCAGTCAAGATTTATAATTCATGACTGTAGAGGAGAAAACAAAGGCGGAAATCTACTTCCGGCATGAAATACTACTTAGATTGTTTTACCCTGTACTGTTGATCATGTAACAGTAAGTTCAAACGGATCAAGGTTTCCCAGAAGGACATTTTCCCAAAGCCTCATGCTGCCACTGCTGCTGCAAGCATCTGTCCTCATTCAAACATTTTCTAGACTCTTCACACCTGGAATCTAGAAAACAAGAGCTTCATATGTGGAAAACTCATCTTAATCTGTGGAAGTCAAAAAAATCCAACGGTTGAACTATTTTTTTATATCAGCTTTGAACCCAGAACATTCAATTGCTGTGTAGCATATCCACACTGGAAAAATGATCTTGAAATAATTGTATTTACCCTTAATTTAAGCAGGTAAATGATACACTGGAATGAGTATTTTTACTCTTAAAATAAGATAATTAGATAAAATGCACTTGAAATAAGACAATGCAATTGTGTTTTTAAATGTAAATTGTCTTGTTCCGTTGGCAAAATGTCTCTTTTACCTCCCTAATTCAAGAACAAATGCATTTATTTTAAGAAAAAATGATTTATCTAGATTACGATTTTTTTCCAATGCACTGACAGATGCCCCAATAAAAGGAGGACCGGTGCAAAGATGGCTGCCCTAGCATCACACTGTTCAAAGTCCTTCTCTTTCCTTCTTGTTTTAACTCTACATAGCTGCAATTCGTTTCTCATTAGAAATGTTAATAAATTATGAAAAACATATCCACAAACCATGCTTTGCTTTCATAATAAATGCTAATGCGACCTTGCTTCTATGCAAGGTTAGCTGAGACGACCTTGAGGACATTTTCCGAAGCCACAAATGTTAAATGTGAATTTCAGAAAACCTTCAAAAAAAAATACACTTCTTAGAAAACAACAGATTTGAGACTGCAAGATTAAAGGAGGGTAAGGGATATTTAAAGTTTGAATGGTTGTGTTAGCCTTTAGCATGAAAGAAAACTGTAACTGGAAAACGTAACCTTGCTCCTTGGTGATTCTCAGCCTTAAAGAGGCTCAGTCGTGTATTATGAAAGTGTGTCTAATTAGTGTTTTAATAACTTTTATGCCGGGGATTAAAAATCAAAGTTTAGGAAAGATTACAAGACACAAGAGGAAAAGTTTTCATTAAAATGGTTGCCGGTAGCAATGAGCTACCCTAGTAAGGATCTGAGAAGACCAGAGAAAAAGTCAGTAATCCAAATGTAGCCCACATGGAGCTCATGTTTAATTTGTGTTGGGTTAGTTTGCTGTATGTGCCACTAACAATGATGAGCCTCTCCTGTGTTTTATTGCTCTGAAAAGGGAAGCCACACGGGGGGTCATTATTCGTGACGTTAGGAGGGACAGACATGACTTCCTACCACACAGATATTTCTCTATACAACCCAACTTTTGCACATGGCCATTCTGTCCCTGCAGCACAGACACACTGTGTGTGTGTTTGTGTATTGGCGTGTGTGTGTGTGTTTACTGAGCTATGGAAAGAGGTTCACCTCCGAGCCATGGGTTGTGAAGATTCTTGGCGCACTGGGACAGCACGAAACCCAGTGCATCCCTGTAGACCCCTGCCATGGCTGCCTGTACCCTCTGATTTGGACTGAGGGCAATCAAGCAGACCCAGTAAACAATACAGAGCCCGGGCATTGAAAACCACAATAAGTCTTCAATGTATTCCTCTTAGATCACTAGGGACAGCAGTGTTTGTCAGACTACTGTGAAAGCCAAGAGAGGAAGTATGGAGAGACTATTAAAACAATCAAAGATGCTATTTAATGCTAATGGAAGATGGGAAGACATGGCATACAGTTCTCACAGAGCTTCTTAAGGAACATCCATTAGAGGCTTGGTTTACGGGAAAAGTTCTCCTTCTCTCTCTCTCAATTATATATATATATATATATATATATATATATATATATATATA
>NW_015151087.1:393425-407316 GCF_000732505.1 Cyprinodon variegatus | reverse complement strand
ATTAGAATATCCAATGCCAGCTCTTAAAAAAAAGCCAGAAAGAGTTGCTGTTGCTACATGTAACACCTCATATGCATTAACCCTGACATTTCCTGCAGATGTTTCAAGACTTAAATGTCTGCACCATTTTATTTTCACAGGCAAACAGTACCACATAGCTGGGACTTTAGCTGAGCGTGCCAATATTGGAATACAACAGGAAATACTCATGAGCATGACCAGAGATTTTCGCCATTATCGACTGTAGCAGCACCACATGTTTGTACATTTTTCTGACTGGCTGGTCTTCACACAGCAACTTAAAGAAATCATTTAAAATTGAACTGCAGTGAACAAAGATCTAATAATTAATGGGTCTTATCTCCCTCCATACCTTCAGCATCATGCCATGCATCCTATTTGTTGAACATTCTTATGTGAACAGCAACATTGGGCGAAGTCTGGACAGAATTGTCCACACATTCTGCAGGAAGTCTCCAGGGTTTCACAAACTCAGCTGCACTGGCCGGGTTAATACATTTCATGTGGGTGGCTGTAAGAGCCATCAATCGACACCTTCTGGCAATGAGGTTCCAGCTTTTAAGAAAAGCAGATCAAATCATACTTTTATATAAATAATATTTTCATTCTGCCTTGCTGTATAGCTGATGTCATAGCAGTTTACAGTATGTTTTAACAGTGGGTAAACTACAACCTGAATTCCTCTAAAAGGATTTGGTTATCATATACAGTATGTAAAACACTGAGTTTAGTAAAAATGACATGCAAAGCGGGATATAAAGAATTTTCATCTTTTCTATCAACGTTTAAGCAAATTGGGGAAAAGAAATAATCAACAATAGTTTGCGTTTACCTCATAAACTCAGACATCTACTGTATAAGCAAAAAAAGCTTAAAGATTTAGCTTTTCAATGAATTACAGAACTAATGCTGAGTTTTGTAATCAGTTTAGGGCGGGGTCTACGCTAACTGAGAGCAAAGCAGCTTAGCTTTTCTATAGTTGGATACAATCAATAAACAGCTGCCCATTCACAAATAGCGTGATCTTTCGTTCAGGGCCCTGTTCATCCCGAATGATGAAGAGGTTAGAATATAAAAGCAGGTCTCTAACAAAAAAGAGCATAAGAACTTGTTCATTCAAAGATATTTTGAAAGTTTTCGTTTTTTGCCTTGCTTAAATAGAGCTTAATCCCTATTTTTTCAATGATGTCTCAAGAATTGATACGAGATGTTTGGGCATCCCGGAACCATTTTAACTATTTTCATGTACCCTAATTGAGACACATCATGTTATAATATTAGTTAAAAGCTAATAATCTAAAAAAAAATCTCCTCCATCCTTGTTGTAGTCTGATCAGCTTATCAAAGTTGCACAGCTTCAGTGACAATTATAAAAAGGCTATTAGAGTTGTCCCTATCACACTTTTTCCAATGTATCAGCTTTTAGAATTTACTGATACTGATTTTCACCCATTATAACATTAGCATTAAAAGCTAAATTATGCTTGTATTCCTTATCCTATACTGTAGATCAGGGGTAACCCATTAAAAATCATCAGGGTCTGAATAAAGAAAATCAACAACCAGTAAAGGTCCGGAGACATTTTTAATTATAATCCGTTACTTTAAACAGGATTTAACACTTAATAATGTTAGATTTTTTTTATGCATCTATGTTATACATTGACTTTTTAAATAAAATAGAAAGTTTTTCCATTTTAAAATCTAAATTGTCTTTGAAAGTAGATATCAACAATCAGTGAGTTTGGTATTTAGACAATTTCCTGACTCACTTGTTTTTAATAAAACACCTGAACTGAGCATTTTGTTTTGTTCTTTTTTCTGTCTTAATGAGAGCAGTGGGCTTTATGCTGCCCTGCAAGGCTTTAAACCTGGGTTTGAATGGAGACAAAGCCGTTCTAAAGCACATATCAAGGTGCTCATTATGAGCCTGGATCCATATTTATTTTTGATTCTGTTCATGGTGGAGAATCCTGCTTCACAGCAGCAGGTTGAGCCAAACATCCTCTAAATGNCATCATCTTCTCCTTCTTTCCCATCGCCCGGCTTGCCACAGGTTTGCCTGCTGTGTCTAAAAGTAGCAGCAGCAGCAACCCAGACTGACAGCAGCTCATTGGATCATTTCTATCACGTGCAGCCTGGTGTCTGGCTCCCTGGATGGCTTTACCGTACTAACAGGAGAAGCGGCGCAAGTGCAGTTAGACAACATGCAGTAATTTATAAATGTTATAAATCCGGTTGGTTCCAGATTAGCCAGAAGATGGGCCCGGATTCGGACCGCAGTACGCTAATCTGTGACCTCTGCTCTAGACTGTTCTAAAAGGTTTGATCAAGTTTTGTGTCTGCTGTCCTGTAGATATGTCTGTGTTGTTAAATGTATCGGTAAATGTTTGTTCCTGCCTTAGGACAACTTTAGATTCAATATTTATTCAAATAGAATATAAAAAGTGATATTACTATACACAGAAGTAAAGTGTTTCTATCAGAAAGACAATATTGGAGATTTTAGATGCAGGCCAACAACATCATATATAATCTAATAATAGTTTTTTTGGCTAATATTGCACTGATATCCGATATTGATATCGGACAGCCCTGACGATTATTTCAGTTTCATTAAAAATAGAATCTAATCTATTTAAACCAGTCTAAATAACTGTAAACATATATTAAGCTATGAGAACTGTTCCAAGCAGGAGACCATGTTGAGCTCCTTCATTTAGAACCATTCCTCTATGCTTTCAATGACTATAACCTATAAAAATATATCTGGAAACTCCTGATCAGTGTGAAGGCAGACAGGAC
The DNA here is from genome assembly GCF_000732505.1 of Cyprinodon variegatus. NCBI lineage: Eukaryota > Metazoa > Chordata > Actinopteri > Cyprinodontiformes > Cyprinodontidae > Cyprinodon > Cyprinodon variegatus. Next base: position 404,490 of record NW_015151087.1, on the reverse strand, counting down.
ATCGATATGCCCTAAGTCATTTTTAAACAGGCTTCTAAGATCAGTTTTTTACACTTTACGTCATACTACTCCAATTTAATCGAAAACCAAGGCTTGATTCGAATACTTTAAATTGTAGCTCGTACCTCCTGTTCTTGGTTCATGCTACTTCCCTGTTTGCAGGGTAGAACATTTGGAACGTTATCCTGGATAGTAAAGGAGATGCGGACTGCTGTTTTGTATCCAGAAAGTCTTCAGCCTTACAGCCACTTTCATGGAGGTTTTCTGGCCTTGGAGCAGCTAGGTAGAATTTTGGATCCCTCTCTGTTTTCTTATTGAGTTAGGTGTAGATGTCACGCCACTCAGCCAGAGGTAACCCTGTCAGATCATCCATTCATTGAGTTGTTTTTTACAGGTCAACCGAACTTCTTTAAAAATCTATCCTGGCCCCAGGAAGTTAATAAGCTTAGGCTACATATTCAAACAAAAATCAGATTTTCTATGGCTTTATTTGGTTTTCATGTCAGAGTGTTTACCAATTATAAAAGGGTCTATTGGGACTACAGCCTTACAGAAAACGTCAAGTTGCAGAAATACAGCAAACAGCTTAAACTTTATCTTATAATTCGAAACATACTAAGGTTTCTGCATTAACCTGTATCACACAGAGTACATCCTAAGAAGTGGTGTGTTTTTGATAATCTCTGTGAGGTGGGCTGTGCCTATAAGTTCTGTGAAACAAAGGACTGCGGGTGACCATAGAGCTTCTCGCGGCGGATAGGAGATCATGAGGTCCCTATGCTAAATGACAAGCATCCTGCTCACTTATCCTAGTTCCTTCTTCAGAGACAACATTGTTCTGAAAGCACTGATCATGGAGCCCTCTAATCACTTCTGTCCTCTCTTAAGTGACATTACCAATTTAAAGTATTCGGACTGAGCCTAACAAAGCATTATGATGTAGGAACATACTTGAACAAAGATTTCCATCCTTGGTCCTCAGAACTCACTCTTCTGATTGTTTTTTTTCTGCCTCCAAACACCTGACTTCAATAAATAGTTAATTGACAGGCCTCTGTTACCCTTAAGGTACATACTCAGGCAGAGACACATCCAAATGCAGGACAGTGTGTCCTGAGGAGCAGGGTTGAAGACCCCATGCACTACATTACAGCCACAGTGGGATCCAATGAGACGAGTTTTACTTGGGGCAACGAAACAACGCTGGTTTGCATAGTCACTAGTGCATGGATAACTTTCCTTTATGAAAAGACGGTATACTTGAATTACCTACCAAAATCTTAACATGCTGCTACCACAATAATAAACGATTGAAATCCTCCAACAGAGCATTTGTGCATGTCTCAAAACGTTATCAATATATAACTAATCCCATACAAGTGCGACCCAGGAGACCCGACTATATTCCATCTGATATTTATGACAGAAAGGCAGGTCTTCACCAACGGGGCAAAACTAAAAAGACTGATATCATTTATTTTAACAAACTAAAATCTCTAAGATTCTCAACTATCCTACTGCTCCCTTAATCCCCTTAACATCTTCAGTCCTCTGCAAAACAACACGGTGATCAATTGTCTCAACCGCAGCACTGCTTAGAGACACACGTCCATTAACTTATACCTTATTATTAGCAACATTCACCAGCATTGTTTCTGAGCTTTAATAAGCTCTTAGACCTTTTTTTTAATAACTGTTGATAGATGAGACATAAAGGGACAAACTAAAGCTGCTTCTAAAAGAGAAAATGTTGCTTTCTGACTATCGACTGTATTTAATGTTGACAACAGGGAATAAGTATGTTTGTGTTGTAAATAGTAAGTAAGCAAGGGCTATAATATGAATTGGCTGCAACTGGATACATCTGACTGGGGGCAAATGGACGTAATGGTAGTCTTAATGCTGGCCTTGAATAATGAGGCCTTTGTCTAATAAAACTGGAAAGCCTCCAAATACCTATAGGGACCTCAGCTAGTTAGTGCAATAACAGTCTATCAAAAGAGAAAGCAAAGTGATTACTTAGAGGGTAATAAATACAAGGTCCGTGCTGGGGAAGGACCAGAGCCTGGAGTGAGAGAAAGAAACAGAGGAACACAAAGAAGACAGATGAAAAGAGAGCGAGAGAAAGACCTCAGTAGGTTGACATAAATTAACACATCACAAAAGCTGTGAAGCTGCTGCAGGTAACTGCTTAACCTTGCAAATCTTTTAGTGGCCAAAACATTAAAATTGCCTCAGCTGTGAAAAGAGAAAGGATGGAAATGTTCTTTAAAAATGACTTTAGGCATGAAGACCTTGATTGTAACACAAGGGACAAATAAAATTATTTAGAAAGGATAAAGAAGGTTTTCTTTTCTTTTTTTAAAAAAAAAGAAATGTTTTCGCTCTCAGGTAATTTAGTAAAACTTTTTTGTACTTTGCTTCAAGCTGTTTAAAAATGCAGGTAATTCTTGCCAAGAAAAGAACCAAAAGAACATGATTAATACAATCAAAGCCACCAAGGGCAAAACGAATTGCATTGAAAAGTAAACTTTGTGTAAAGTGTAGTGACTTTTAAAAATGACAAATACTTTTCTATCTCATGGAACAAATACAATCCAACCAGGTACATTATTCCAAACAGTTAAGTAAAATAAAAATAATTGCTCTACCAAATTTCCACCTTTGCAAACATGCACACCAAAGGTCTATAAAAATGCTTTACACTGGGATTCCACGAACCTGTGGACCTAACCCAAAGAAAGAGCTTCAGGGTTGCAGGTCAGGACAATAACACCAGCATTAATTACAACCTTCAGAAAGACAGAGAGACAGTCCAATCAGGCTGTTAGAGAGCAGAGGTTGGAGAGCAGACATGAGGATGGACACCCTGGAGGGAGAAATCCAAAACTGGATGACACTGAGATTTGATTTCAGCACCAGTCAGAGGCGTAGGAACTGCAGCATCCATGGCTACTCCCTTAACAATGGCCATAAGTTTGAGGAGTGTCTTAGAGGAGACACAGACAAATCTATTGCATACATTTCCAAAATGATAAAAAATATTGTCATCAGTCATATATATGTCATATTATATCATGGTCATATCAGTACAGTTTTGTTTTTTTTTTAACATTAAGGAGCGGAATGGTCGTCCATTTTCCTTTTTTTCCAGGGAGAAACTGGATAGCAGTATGTACAGAGGCCTGGACCATGAAGCAAGATTCCTCAGTTAAGCTGGGCATACACTGTAAGATATTTTCAATCGTTGCACGAAGCTACAGCTCAAACTGTAGAACAAAAGGGTTTAAAAGTTAACAACTCACAATGCATATTCTCACACACTGATGCAATCTACCTGCGCACACTGTACGTCCAAATCCCACTCAGGGCCGACAGATGATGCTCGTCGGACTCATCAATTTGGATGAAGAATTTCCTTATTTGCGCTGTTCTCGAGGTTCTGGTAAATCGGCTCGTAGACGCTCGTAGCTCTGTTTCCACAGCAGGATTTGCATACAAACACCTTACGTGGGCCGACTGAATGTCAAGCATGTTTGATTTTCTCCCAAACTTACGATTCTTGATTAGGAGGTGGTCGTAAGAGGCTAATCACCCCTCGTTACCCCCTGTGCACTACGTGACGCAGGACACAAGAGGAGACTGAAACTCAGCCCGCTTGAAAAAGTCTTGCACAATTCAAGAATTGGCCCGAAAAAAGCAAAAAATCGTACAGTGTATGCCCGGCTTAAGCGAGACAACCTCAGGTTTACTTTCGGGTACCAAGAAGCTGGATTCATTCTAAGCGAGGCTATTCACCATGGTAACGTGCTCTAAACAGCAAACCTGGTCCGGGGCAGAGTAACTATCCGGGTTTATCTGAATCATAGAAAACACTCCACCCAGCAGCCAATCAGCTGTTAGGAAACAATGATGTGCCCTTTCATTGAAGACCCGATTTAATCCAAAGCACAAAAAGAAAAAAACATGACAATAGAAAAACATGAACACCAAAAAGGAGTTAAAACCTTTTGGATTAAGAATAGTAAAAGATTTAAAACCTTTTACTATTAGTTGTTTATTTTCTCCTGTATAATGTCCTCATACACCACTTGCATTTACTTGTTTCTTGTATAATTGATATTTGAAGCCAAATTTAAGAAAAATTCTGCAAATTGTGAGAAGATCCTTTAGATCATGATGACAATTACTTAGAGTATATAAGAGCCACAGCTTTTCACGGGCCAGACTGGCATTGCATCTTTCAGAGTGGCCTTTTATTGTGGGCAGTCTAAGGCACACCTGTGTACTAATCATGGTGTCTAATCAAAATCTTGACATGTCACACCCGTGAGGTGGGATGGATTATCCCAGCAAAGGTGATTGCATCACAGATTTAGACTGGCTTTTCAAACAATGTTGAAAAAGTTTTAGATCTTTGAGTTCATCTCATAATAAACCCCACATTTTTTCCCGAGGCACCACACAATTGCAGCCCACTGCTCCCCAAGGGGATGGGTTAAATGCAGAGGTACATTTTTCCAGTGTGAGATTAATAAAGTGTAATTAATTAATGAAGAAATGTTAAAGAAACTGCAAAAAGCTGTGCACTGTAATGATCACTATGCCTGAAAGAGCTAGTTTACACGTGTGTGATTAAAAAAACAACTGCTTGTATCAGTATTTATTACGCATGTGTACTTTTGGAAGAATTATGACCTGTTTCATTTGATCTGCTGCTAAGTAGTGATGACTCAGACATCTTTCACTGTGGACCTCTCTTTTTGGGGTATCTGTGTATATATGTGTGTGTTTTCATTTTGGCTCAGTTTTCAATGACAGGTGAGTGATTCCCATCCATCCCCACTGGAACGAGCTCAGGCTCTGATCCATTTTAGCTGATTAATTACTGGAAGAAGATCACTGTTCATTGCTGACTGGGCTGGACTGGCCTTGAACACCTTTACTGTTCTGGTCCTTCCCATAGAGAGAAATTACAAACTGTAATCAATAATAAAAACTGGTAAATAAAATTGTAAGAACTGGCTGAGACTCCCTCTGCTTTCATTTCTGCAGGGCAATGTTTAGTAAATAAACTTTGACAGTACTCTGAATGATCCCACAGCAAGCCTCACTAACACATACCCCCACAGTCATTGTTCAAAAGTGACTAAAAGCAGACCTCACGTTTAGTCCAAAGTTTTCACGAGCCATCCATCATTCCAAGATCTCTTCCCTTAAAAAAAACGCGTCAAACTATAAAGAGTTTGCTTTCCTTTCTATGCTCATCATAATTATTATATTCCTGTATTCACAAAGAGGTGAACGCAGCAGAAATTTTAATACATAGGGTCAACTATTGAAAATCATTGATGCTTTTTGTTAAGACACGACTTAGACTTAGACAGATTTTTTTGTCATTTTGTTTACACAAGTGTAAAACAAAAAGAAATTTCGTTTGAACAGCTCTCTGGACAATTTCCTCTTTTTTAAAAGTGCACCCTTGAAATATAGTAAAAAAATATATATATATATATATAAACAGTAATATAAACATATGACTGTAAATTTACAGTTCTAACATTTTCATTTTTACTGATTCATACTTTAAAAAACCTTGGACCTTCAAAAAGACAAGGAAACACTTGATCAAAACCACCTTAAAGGTAAAGAAATGGCTGCTCGGGAGGGAAATATAGAGAAATAATTTTTTTAATAGAAATTGAGGGTATGAGGGAGTAAGTATGAAAGGCTTTTTGTTGCTTCCTCAAAGCCTCTGCTTGTATAAAATCAAATGTTTTTTTATCAGACAATATAAGTTTGATTGAAGTTGTGATTTTCAAGGCAAAGAAGACGGGATGAAGTACGGAACAATGAAGAGAAAGGAACTGGACATTCTGCCACTCCTGCCTGCCCATTAAAGCCCAAATTCCTCTAAAAACAGTTTGTTTTTAGTTCAACTCCTCCAGGGTGCTGTTCGCCACAGCACAAGATAACCCTGTGCTCCCTTCTGTGCTTGTCTCCGTCTTTCTCTGCTGTCGCTATCGTTCCACTCCCTGTTCTGTTGGGAGTCTGTCTGCTATCAACATGTGGCACATGTCCTTGACAAGTAAGGAGGACCCCTCACCACGGGAGTTGGGCAGCAGTGTCAACCATGCCCCCCTCCTCCCCTCGTTTTCTCCTTCCTTTTCCTCCACACTTTCACTCTCCTCTTAATATTGAGTTGCTGGGGTAAAAGGGGGCTGAGGAATCTAATAACTGTGACAGTGGGGCTTTTTTGGCTTTGTTCCTGAAGCTGTGCAGACGCACACAGGGTAGTCTGCTGGCTCTAATGAAAGGTTAAATGAATAGGACAAAGTGACAGGAGGTACAATAAAAAGAAGAGGGAGGAGAAAATATCTCTGCAAGCATGTGTCCATGTGTGAGAGCCTCAGTGAGGAGGGCTGCAATATTTAAAACAGAATATTCTGCGACAGTGTGTGCATTTCTTACAGCCTCTCTGTGTCTAACTGTCCCTCTAGGACACAGATGATGAGGAGGAATTCCAGTGTGGGGTTCCTTGATAAATGTTAAGGTCAGCGGTGTAGGAGAGGGCGGGAGAACGGGTGCAAAAAGCAGGGTGAGCGACGAGGGGGGGGGGGACCGCATGTCTCGTCTTGTGCGTCTCTCTGCCTGTGCCTTAGTGGAATGCAAAGTCACATGAAAGAGGCCCTCTTTTTTCTCCGAGACTCGTCTCTTGTGTCTGTCTCAAAAGCACCACTGTCCCCCTCCTGACACATTACCTGTCGGGCAGATTTATCCCCAACTCCAAAAACAGCCCCACAAAAAACACACTGGCGATCATATTCATGGATGCATGTAGGCATCTCCAAGGATTTCGTTCAGAGTTTTTCCTTCAAAAACAACCTGTGAGCGTTGAGTCTCCCTAAAATGGGGAAAGTTAAGTGAGACAGATGCAAACACACAAAATCCTGTCATCATAAGGCTGCTTAATCACTATGATTATCGCCACAACTGGCACCTTTTTAACCAACAATCACATGCTTGACTTTCAAACGTATCATCTACATTTCTAGTCAGAGCAGGGAATTAAAGCTGAGGATAGTTTAAGAGAAAAAAAGGATTGAGATCTAAGGTAAGGCTTACATGTCAATGTGCATCTTGTGTAAAATCTAAATAGCACATCCTCCTATGGAACATTAAGAAAAACCCAGTGCCTAAAGATTTGGGTCTTTAGCTATGCCTTTTTATCAAATTATTGAAAGCCTTGCTGTTTCTACCTTATGCTACATTCACACCTAAAGCAGCAGGAGCAGCAAAAACGCGTGTGCTGCTTCATTTTTGATGCTTGTACAAGTTTACTTCTGATGTGCGATAAAACAATCTTATTTTATTATTTATTCATTATTATTTGAAGGTTAAGCTTATATAAAGTAGGGGAGGAACTATTATCACTAGAGGTTCTTTATGCATGCATTTTTTATACATTTTTTATACATTTTTGACTTGATAAAGTGTTTTTTCTGCCTCAGTTTTCCTTTTTGTTTGCTTTGTTGAAACATTTGTATGAATTCTTTAAAATACTAAAACTTTAACATAATTTTTTGATTTGTTGTATTACATCATTTCAAAAAGTAAATCAGATGTCATGAGGTACTCAATAGTTGAGTAGCAGTTTTTACAAACAGTTTTTGACTTAAGTAATTTATAGAATATCTCCTTTTTACTCTAACTGGAGCACAATGTTTATATTCTAACATCTTCCGGAAATCCCTGGAAAGCAAACACCGTCGCAAAGAAGAGGAATACAGCAGACAGGTCAAAAAGAAAGCAGCATTGAGTTCTAAAACAATGCCCCCAGCTCTGAACATCTCCCTGAGCTTTGTTCAGTTCATCATCCAACCATGGAGTAAGGATGGATAGTTTGGGTGTAGACCTACCAAGATGTGGCGCAGTGTTAATGAGAGTAGACGATAAAAAGGAACATGGTAACTCTGGAGGAGACGCAGAAATCCCCAAATCAGGTGGAAAAATTTAGGCATGTAAAGTAATTTTTTTAGATAACATCACCTTTTATCTCATAACCTCAGCTGAGGTCAAACAGTTAGGGAGTTTTTTCAAAGGCATTAGCAAATTAGTTCAAATGTTTTAAATTTGCAGTTGTTTAGAAATTCAAGAGTAAGGCCCTATGATTTTCACGATCACGAAATCGCGGACGGAATCGCGGAATTGGCAAATTAAATTTCTACACTTGAAATGAAACTCTGTTTTTGTGTGGGAGAAGAACGTACGTCGGGGGGAAATGCCCACCAGGGGGCGCAAATCTGGGTGACACAACCCCTCCCGCTCCGTCATTTCCACTCAACCTCCCCCATAAAAACATTGAAAAAATTGCAAAGCGACTCTCCACAGCCCCGCTTTCGGCTAAAAGGTTGAGAAAAACAGCGCTAAGCCCTGAGTACAGAGCTGAGCAGTTCACTTGTCAGGTGTCAGGTGAACTATTGAGTTGCACATTTTGTCAACATTCCATTGATTGGAAGCGCAAAAATACGTACATAAAACGGAAAAAACTGAATTTTCAAAAATTTAAACAGAAAAACGGAATTTGGGAAAAAATAAAAACGGAATTTGGGAAAAAATAAAACAGATTTTATAGGGCCCTACAAGTGTTATTCAGACATTCAGGCTTTCTTAATCTACAAATCTAATTTAAAAGGAACAAATCACAGAAATCATGGCTGGATCTGATAAAGGTTTGCTTGTATGGAAACCTGTTGTCATGTGCAAAGCTGATCTACAAACGATGGGCAAATCATATTGCATGTGTAAATAAGCTGAACAAAACTTTCTTGCATGTTTACCTTTATAGATATGGTGATTTTTTTTTTATGAACTCACAAAACAATGCAAACGTATGGATAGACCAAATGCAAATGTAGGTATTTACCACCAAAGCAATTTATTAAAAATTAGTTTTTGCGTATACTTTTAGACAAGACCACAGCAGTTGTGTTTTATCAAATCCTTATTTGCCTAACTTGTTTTATCATATCCTGGATCAAGCATATGTGGTGAGGAGGTGGTGGAGGGAAATCCAGCTGTTTAGATCTTGCTATAAATCTAACTGTGGTCTTTCTATCAGAGCTGGGTGAGTGCAGCTGCTATTTAAAGTTTTGCAATTGATATTTAATCTTTCCATTTTTATTTTCATCCTGTTTTTACCTTTGTAAACAAGCTTTTTTTAAATCGTTATTGTTTTTAAATCCTTATTATTATTAACTCCAACTCTGTGACATAGAACCTCATCTTTCATTCATCACAACTCCCAAACTGCCAGTAGCACACGGCTCATTTAAAAGCAGTGGAACGAACTGTATCCTTAGCCTCTTACCTAAAATATTTATAGATCACCTGCAACACACCCACTTATTGCACATTTAACTATTTCCGCACACAGTTTAGCACTTTTTTCTTAAGATTACTGTTAATGTGTATTTAAAGACATTTCAATTAGCTGAAAAAATTCCAAAATTCCAGGGGGGGAATATAAAAAAATTAAGGGTCTAATCAACCAAAACTTTTGCAACCCCCCATTCAGTACCTCCGTGGACCCCATAGGGGTTGCGGACCCCTGTGGAAGACCTCTACTCTAAAGCACTTCTTAAAGACAATAATTAGCTAAAGCTAAAATAAGGTTTCGATGTGGCGATATCATGCGCTTCAGTTTTAATTGGTGGATCATCAAGTTAACAGTGACATGTAATGCTTACAATCGTAATTCCAATCACCTGCGGATCAATTTTTGCAGCTCTAAACTCACCAAAAGCCTGTCACCAATAATCTAATTAGTGTATTTATTAATAAATCACGTTGTAGGAGAACTACATATCAAAACTGGTGAGACAGAAAATAATTACGAACCCACTAAATAACTGTAAGAACACGTTAATACTTTACCTGGACCAAAACTACATAAACCAATTATGTTATATAAAGTTTAACCAGAAGGCATTAATCACAGGCACATGCATTGAGTAAGGTAGGTGACTCAGTGTTAGAATGAAACATAGGTACTTATTTTAGTGCAATAGTTTCACAGAAAAAAAAAACATTGCATTAAAAATTATGTTTACATAATATTTCCATCCTGCTTTGTAATCCAGGGCTGGATCAGCAGCAGCTTGCAGCTTGCATGACTCATTTGCAATGGAGAAATATTGTGAAGTCGGTCTCTTCTCTGCTCTGAGTGAAGGCAGGTTGGCTGTAAGGAAAACTTTATCTATTGCGCTGAAACCTTTTTCACTTTGATTTTTAAGAGTTTTTTTTAGGGGGATAACAGAACTGAGCAGGGTTTGTAAACATAAGGGTGATGATTTTTTGTTTGTTTTTTAAAGGCTTGTTTCTACATCTGCATAAATGATCCCCAATAGAACCATCATTGGTGTTAGATGGATCATTTCCTCTTCATTGACTCGCAAAATATGTTCCTCTTTCTCTTCATTTTTCATCAACATGCAATTATTCCTTCAAGAGCACATAAATTCTCTTTTTGTTTGTGTTTATTAGATCTAGAATCGCAATAAATTTAAGCAAATTAACCACTTAACTGATTTGACTGTGCGGCAGGTATTTTCATAACTTACAATTTTTGTCAGGTAGGTTTTGTGAATTTATACTAATTTGTAGGATTACGATGAAACAATGATACACAAAACAAATCTTTTCCATTCATGTTTTGTAGTTAGAGTCAACTTCTACAAATAGGACAGAGGAAGTTGGGCTGCAATTTTCTACACTGGTTAAAAATCTTTTAAAAAGGGTGACAATTTCTGAATGCTTCACTCTGTTTGCACAAACCAATAAATTGGAACTCAGCATTTTTTTAAAGTCGTAGGAAAACGGCTGTTCCAACTGTTGCATTTCCGAATTTCCCAAGCGGTGCCCGACTTCACAAGAGTAAATAAAGTGAATGTGATTGATCGTTTATCAAGAGGGCAGGATTGTTGTGGGGGAAGGTTCGCAAGAAAGTTTTATTGTAGCCATTGTCTCTAAAGCATCTTGCTAACCAGTTAGCAACTTAGTGCTA
>NW_015151087.1:389051-392770 GCF_000732505.1 Cyprinodon variegatus | reverse complement strand
TTCTGACTGTATATCCCTGTAATTATTACACACTGTAGCTTTAAGACAGGATATTTTTTTATAGAACTTTTTTTAAATTTTGCGACAATATGGTCTGATAAAGAGTACATTTATATACATGTTTAAGCCAGAATGATTGGACATTTAAATATGATTTCCGTACGACTTTAAAGATCAACAGCTAATCACTAAATATAGTTAACACTTAGCTACTAAAGCTTAATGTCCACCAAGCAGGTCAATTTATACATTTTCTCCAGCAGATTAATAAACTATCATGTGTGAATTATGAGCATACAGACTATGACAGGAATCATTCAGCGAAAGAAATAAACTTAAATCTTCATCGCAAAGAAGCCAAAGCGACACAGCTGTTGTGCTTTATGGTAAAACAAAAAGAATTAAGAAAATCTTAAAAGCTTTTAGAAAATTCCTTCTTTCTGGCCTTTCTTTTATTTTGTATAAGAAACTTCTGTAGTGGAAAAGAAGGAATCAATTCAAAGAGTCTTCAGGTAGAATAACACTGTCAGGGACGGTTACGAGCAAAGACCGAGACACACGGGGCAATAACTCCAAAGTCAACACGCTACATCTCAGTCCTCAGGAATTTTTCATGAGCCACCACTTATCTTGTCATATCAGATTTTTTCCACCAGCCTTTTTAAGGAAAGGGGAAAAGACACCTTTAGGGCAAATTATTCTCTTTTAATCAAATCACTCTGTATGGCCTGAGGATATCTCTCCATACCTTTTGAGTCACCGGGGCACGGCCATTTATGCACACACCCAAAAAGAAAGAAAAAAAAGAGAGAAAAAAATTAACCCAGTCAAACAAATATCCTCACATTCTCTTTCTATGTGACTCATTTTATTTTGGAAGCACAAATAAATACTTTAGATCCCCCCCAAAAAATACAACTTCAAGCTGGAGTTCCAATTACAAATAGAAATCCCTGATTTCCTCCCTGCCTGTTCATGGAAATGTACCGAACAACTTTATTCTGCAGTGGAGTTCATGCAGGCAGCGGCCATAAAATATAAAATATATCACATAACCTTATACCTCCCAGCTGAGCCATTTGGTTACAACTCTACTCCTGTTCGCTACAGCTTCAGCTTCTCTGGTATTTCTATACCGTCGACATGAGTTATATCCCACCACTGCTGAACAACCTATGGATTAGGAGTGAAATGTAGCCTCCTCACAGCTTGGGACCCCAGCCAGGCCATGACGCTCAAGTGTTTATTTTACGCACTTTCTGGTAATTAGTTTTGGACAAAATCAATTAAGGCCACCCTGAAAACAGAGTTATGTTCATTTATTTAAGAGACAGAGAAACATTTAATGAGTTTTTTTTTTTTAGATGACATATTTGAGCAAGAAGTAACCTTAAGACAATGAAGCTCCTGCAGATGCTTGCACATGTTTTACTTTTTTTTTCCAGGCTTCCTGAGTCCTTTAGAGAACATTTTGATGAACACGCATAATGTTGGTTGAAGAGAAAGAAAAACTGCATGTAGGGACAAGTATCAGCTTTACAGCTTAAGCACACCTTTTACCACAGAGACTGATTCTAATCTGATTAATTTGCCATTTGCAAATGTTATCTTTCTTCTCACCGCAGACAATGCTATCATTTAGCAGATTAAAGCATTTGTATAATATCAGCCTGAGTCTTGGAACAATCAAATCCAACATACTGAGCTCTTAAAACAGCAGCCTCTCTTCTTTCTAGTTTATTTTTGTTTGGGTGGGTAATATAATTTTTGGTTTATTTTTTAATTGTTTTTATTATTTGTATGCATAGATTCTTGTTTAGAACCAATAAAAGACAGAAATGTTCATCAGGACATTTGACAGAGGGAACAGCTTTAAGTCCAACAGATAACGATGGATTCAGGGTTTCTCCACAATTTTAAGGTTCAAATCTCAAGACTGTTTTTAATCCTCTGTGTTTAACAAAATATAAGGTAAAAAAAAAGATCAGATTTAAGCTCTGCTAAATATAAAATCGTTTTGCAAGAGAGAATCGTCTGGATTGGAAGAAATTAAGGAAACAAGAAAGAAAGGATATAATGAAAAAATTATGCAACCATTTTTGGCATTTACTCAATTATATTTGGTTACTTTAACATAATTGTTTCATGTTAGCAGGGTAGGACATAAAAACTATTGTGTTAAAGTAAATAAATATGATTAAGTAAGGGCCAAAAGTGTTATTTTTTAAGTGAGCGGCAGGAAATAAGAGGGAGGAGGAGAAAGAACCAAAAGGCAGGACTTGAGAAGGACAGAGAACAAGGAAGAAAGAAAATATACAACAAAGGAAGAACATCATTAAAGACGGGTCTTTTTAATCACGCCTATTATTTTATCTCCATTCTTTAAAGCTATAGTTGCTAATCCTATTCAGAAACAATTATTGTTATGTTGAATGAAATAGACCTTCCATCCTGAGAGCAGTCAATACTTTATTAGTTCAGAAAAAGGAATGAAAAAAAATAATAATAATCAGACGTCTTTGATTCTCTTAAAATTCTGACCAATCCCTGCCATTCGGTCCAAATGAAAAAAACAAACAATCAGATGCCTTCATCTCTGTCCCTCCTCCTTAAAATGCATTTACAAATCTTCCCAGCTCTCCAACATTACCAACCATAGCTTTAATAGCTTACTTCTCTCTTTAACTCTTTGCTTGGTTGACTGAGACACCATCGTCACATGAAGTCTCATTAAAAAAGGTAAATAAATAAAACTTTGGGAAGGGATGAGAAAATGTATCGTCATTAAATCTGCTGAGTGGAAAAGTAATGACTGCAGCTGCCCTCCTCCTCTTCCTCACACTCCAACATATTCTGACTCCAGACTCGTCAAATATTGACCCTTGGGCAAAGCCCCTTCATGTAAGATACTGACACGTCATTTACTGACGCATAGGATGAATGACAAGTTGCGGAGATTGCATAATGTGAAAAGGATGTGACCTGCAATAAAAAGTAACAAAGTTTTTTTTTTTTCTGTTAGTTTTAGGGGCGTATGGGAACCAATACTAGAGCTTGTTTAGTTTTAGGGGTAAGGTCTAGGGATGGGTTATTGTTAGTTAGCCAGCAGTTCATGGAAGGTTTTCACTATTTTCAACCAACAATCGCTCCTTCACCTTGAGCATCAATATATATGACAGGAGGGGTACGGTCGTTCAGTACCAAGTAAGGGATTTGACAAGGAGTGAAACTGGCTCTCACATGCAGCTTCGGTGATAATGGAGAAATTCTGCTTTCTTTAGCATCATCTCTTTGGACAAGACAGATTCAGGATTCACAGGGGCGGATCCAGGATTTTCAAAAGGGGGTTGTGCACCTACTGAATCCCAAATCAGTCCAGCCATCTATAGTCCATGACTGCCCTGCCTCAAGGTACAAGAACCATGTCTCAAATTTGGGGGGAATTGGTAATTGAGTCGATTTTGACCAGAGTAAGTGGTCCTTAAGCGTGCATATGGTAGTCTGCCCTTGTGATCTGTGTGTCTCTGTGTTATCCTATGACTTTTCCTGCTTCTCTGACTGTGACTGGCTGGATGTGCTCTCTTCATCCTCTGACGTGAGAGTTGGCTGGGAGCTCGTCTGCCTGGCTGTATGTTTCCTGGACGAAGGCACCTTTTACAGCTGCTTTTTGTGTCTCTGCCTCTGTTTCCTTGAACCCCAGTCGGCCTCGACAGATGCCC
>NW_015151087.1:360541-388766 GCF_000732505.1 Cyprinodon variegatus | reverse complement strand
AAAATAGTGAAATGAATTGAATTGACGGACTGGACGCCTGGCTGTACCCGTCTCTTGAATATTACAGATAGACATCTCTCCCTCGTCTCCTGCACTGGTTAAGCAGGTCAGGCACATAGATGGAAGGACTTCTAACTGTTTATATGCTACTAATTCTTTGTTCCCTACTTTGATTTTATACTTGTTTCAAACCCATGCACTTCATAGTGATTAATAAGAGTTTAAAAAATGCAGACATATCAGATTTAACAAAACTTTATGCCCATCTTGGTAATTTTTAAGGTATTAATGTCGAGTAGTTAATGTGAACTAACGATGTTTATTTCCATCTTGTTGATATTGTGTTTGTGTTTATTAGGATAGGAGGGGATTGATTTCTATGTGGTATTTGATTGGCTATGAAATGAAGATAAGAGACAGGGTTGTGTAATGAAAGAAGGGAAGTGACGCAGGTTTGGTAATGATTTTTTAAGTTGCAAAAACTGTACGGAATGATTTTTTTAACATCGATAAACTTCTTTCTTGAGTCAAAACAGAAGCATTAATATTGGAACATGAGCACAGATGTTTAATTTCATATGTTTTCCACTTTGCCGGGAGTTTATCCAACATTTACGCCCCGCCTGCTAGTGAAAACCATCTTTAAACGTCATTAAGGTTGAATTGATTTCTATTGATCTCACATTGGAGAAATTACCTCTGCATTTAAACCTTTCCCTTGGGGAGCAGTGGGCTGCCATTGTGCGGTGCCTGGGGTGCAGTGTGGGGTTAAGGGCCTTGCTCAGGGACCTAGATTAGCCTCTGAGCAAGGCTGATCTACCCTCCTGGAGAAGTTTTGGAATCCTTTTTCCTTGTTTCTGACGACAGCACTGCTGTTGGAGATCTGTTTTAATCAGCCAGCTGTGAGAACTCATGAAGGCCTGGAAACTCTTGCATGAGTTGCAGACTCATTTGAATAATTACAATTGTGCAGATGTGAATTTAGAAATGCTAATTACCGTGTGACTCAATACTATCAGAAAGCCAGGAAGTTCAGCTGTTTAAAAAACTGTCTTTTTTTTTTCTTGCTAAAAGAGAAATAGGTCCATCTTCCTCAAGGGTTGAATTTGTGAAATTTTCTGATGTATCACTAAGAATCGCATGAACACAGACCAGATTTCCTCATGTTTTCATGAGAATAAGTGTGTGCAGATTCGGTTTCTTGCTTTCTGTACTGAGTCAACGAAGAAAAGTAATTATCTCTCTCACATGTATATTATTATAGGTAAAGTTCTCTTTATTGAATTAGAAATTCAGAGATCCAGCTCGTTTTAACACATCAATCTGTCTCTGTTTGGTCCTTAAGTTCACAGTTTAGGTTATGCTGCTGTGTTTAAGGGTTTTTACATATATAAGCCCCCCCTCTCCACTCCCATTTTAAAAACATTACTACAGTATTTCTGCCACTGCCAAGACACACTATCAGTCCCACAGGAGGTTAGAGATGGAGCATAGCTGGGATATATCACCACAGCAACGATCCACATCAGGTTGATTTAAAAAGGGCACTAATTTTGCTTTGATATCATCAGGTTAGAGGAACATGTGTTCAGTTAAACCATACAGATAAGAACCAGGAAAGGCAAGGTTTAGTTTAAAGTGAAATCGCTTTCTTTTCATCCCTGCAGGGCCTCTGCTTTCAGGTTTCGGGGGCATGACCCACGGCCACCTCTGCTGCTCTGTCCACAATTTAACGACCGGCAACCTTTCCCCCTTTTAAAGAAGCTAAAAGATTATATATTATATTGGCTACAGGTATAATTGTCTACAGTTGTTAAAAATAGTATTAGACCATCTTTTTTTTCTTCTGTTTCATGTTCTAAAGGTTATAAAAACTAAGGAATAAAATTAATAATATGGTCTAAGAGTTTTGTTTAATGCATGTATTTATGTATTTTTTGTTCCAGTAACATTTATCATGTATGTTTTATTTCAAAAAAAAAAAAAAAAGCTTGATTTAAAGGGAAAAGGAGGGAAAAATATGAATGAACTTATATATTCACATATCTATAATAAAGAAAACTTAGGGATTCAGCCAAAATAAATCGACGGATCAGTTTAGTGCAGGTAGTCTGTTTTCATATCTCCTACTTCATTCATTTTTAATATCTAATGTAGATAGACAAAAGTATGAACATAGCTATACACATACACCTATAAATAAATTCATAAATGATATCAAACCTAACCCTCACCTTCCATACATCTACAGAAAATTATGTTTTGTTTCTAAAATGGGATGATAGTAAAAAACAATAAAAAAGTCTAATAATTTTGTTTCATTCGTTTTCTTCAATGTGATCACAAACACGCCACTGCTTTTTCTCTGGCCCTCATTAAATTTCTCTCTTTATTTTGCCTTATTGGTCTGTTGTACCACTAATTTCATAAAAAAAACTCTTGTTTCTGCTTAATTTGCAAAGCAAAGCTGCCATTGAAACTGCGAGCCAGCCAGTCCCTCCTGATTTTTCTCCCAAGCTGCTGGGACAGGACAAAAAAACAGAAATACGGTTTACTATTTTTTGTTGTGCTTTGCTTTTACTTTGCAATTTAGTTTTCTTCCACCATTGCACATTAAAAAAGGAAATTCTGTTTTTTTAAGGAAATTACAGGCAGAATCTAATATGCAACAAATCTAAGAATATCAGTGATAATAGTTTATATAAAGGCATTAAGGGATTATAATGTCAGTCCTTTGGAATAAATAGACAGAAAGTGAGAGTTTAGGAGGAAATGGAAAGAGTTGGAGGATAGAGTGTGTTGGTGAGTGAGTGGGTGGATGGGGGGGGTGTCCACTATGTGAGCAGTAATCAGTAGAAGACAGCAGGGGGGACAGTGAGGGTTGGCGGGGTCAGAGTCGAGCACCACTAAGCAGCCTTTCTCTTCATTAGGAGCCTCTCTAAGTGCCTCTCTACCTGTCTACCAGATTATTGAACCAACTAACCAGTGGCTCCAACCCCCCCTACACACACACACACATATCTGATACTCCTAGACCCAGAGGAATCACGACCCAGCCGCAGCCTCGCTCACAACTTTAACTTTTTCTTTAACCTACTGAAGCAGCACCATCACAGACCTCTGATCGCTGGTTTGCTGCAATGAGTGCATTAATCAACTCATACTTTATCATTTTACATGAATAACATTCAGATCATACACATATTTTACTCTTTAGGGGACAATTAATCTCTGAATTCACAAATAGTTACACGTAAGAGATAAATGCAAGAAGTGTAAAGAGGAATTTCATAATAAAAAACAGGATTTAGCTGGAAAAATTTTAGAAATATGACAGACGGACAGACGTGTTTTGGAGCTTTGAGGCCACAATGTTAAACTAAACTTCCTTTTTTAACAGCTTCTTAAATTCTAACCTCTTTCTTCATCTCCTTGTTGCTTAAAGTACAAAGGTGTTTAAAAGTCATCTATAATACCTCAGTTCTCCCCTGCCTGTCAGAGCAAAGGCAATAACTTTCCCTTTGGAGATTAACTCCACAACCAAGTCTGTATTGAAAATGCGTGGAGAATTCTGTATCAACAAATGAACCTGGATGGACAATAAAAAAGTTAGCTTCTCGCTGACATCTCATTCAACAGGTTCAGAGAGCAAACATCCAGGGCAGAATATTTAGGGAAATCAGCAGCCAATGAAGGAAGTCTGCAGGATTCAGGCCTAACAGAAAACTTTGTTTGGAAATGAAATAACACCCAACAAACATGGCTGATGTTCATCAAGCTTCTGTATACCGGCTGATAAAAGCCTCTTTCTAATTAGTAAAAGGTTACACAATCAGTGAGGTGTTTCAAAAAAAAAACTTCTTTTTAAAATGTGCTTCTGAGGTTTTAATGTCTTTACAAATATTTACATTTTGTTTAGTTCACAAAAATGTGCTTCAGTTTTCAACAAGGCTATTAATAGTTCTGGTTGTTTTACAGATGAATGAAGAACAAAAAAGAGTTGGGGGGTTAACTGAGGTTCAGTCATCAGATGAGCCATATTTACCACAAATGTAACTATTTTAGGGAGATCTGGACATGTTTGGTAAGTTCTTCATTGATCTGTGTTTTATTTTCCAAAATAAAGTTAACAATTACTAAAATTATGTGCTGTAGAGTTTCTTAATTAGATTTAGAAATCAAAAACATATTTACCATTGCTGCATGTTGTACCGGACAGATCTCGGGGCTCCTGGAACTTTTCGGGACTTGGTCGTCCTGGAAAAAGTCAGATTTCGCCCTCAAGTGGGGGAACTTTTCCCCTCCTGCTCCCTCTGATATCAGGATTCTCAAACTCTGACTCTCTGGCAGCTTTGATTAACCGTTAAGAATGATGTCAAGTGTTTTGTTTTGATTTTTTTCTGGGGGGTTTTGTTTTGTTTTTTTTATCCTGGAGGATCGCAGAGTCGCTGCGCTTGGCGCGTCGGCTGGTTACGCGTCGGTGTCCCGGAGAGGAGCGCTGCGCTTCTGTCGCCTGAAAGCCGCAAAGTGAGGAAATTAAGCAAGAATCTCACAGACAAGCAGGAGCTGGGCTGTTGCTGCTTGTCCTACCTTGATGAAAAACGGGAAAGAGGGAAGAGAGAGAGAAAAAAAAACGCCTTCTTTACACTTCCCTGGTGATTTCCTTGTGCGGAGTCAGCAGAGCGCGCGCCGTGGAGCTGCGGACGGTCCGGGGCTGCAGGGGGGGAAACCTGGGTGAATTCACACCACTGTGTCTCTGGACCCCGGTAGCTGCGATCCAGATGAGCTGATTTACAACATGGTGTCAGCACCAGATTCCCATCATGTAGGAACAGATATGTGTCAGAAAGCTGTAGCCCCGAGATAAGAAGAGGTTGAGTAACATTAGAAAAGTTTTCAGGGCAGTTTTTGCAGCAATCCCTCAGAGCAGGCAGGTTAAATGTCAGGAAAATGTCGCCTGAAAGAAAATACTTTTTATTCTGTTCAAAATGCATACAAATGAAATAAAAAAAAGTTGGATAATGTAAGAAGATTTAATTGGATCTGATTTTAAATTTGTCATCAATTTGACTTAGAAAATCTAAACCCAACTTGCTATTGAACTTCATTTGATAGAATAATGATCAAATATATATGTGGTATTATAAAAGTAAATGTAAATTTAATTAGCTGGTCTGTAATCTTAGTGATTCTTTTTCTATTTGTATACCTAATGTAAAAGGTGTGCTGCCGGGGTACAATATTTAGATCTGCAGTCCAGAATTAGTTTTTTAATTCATTTTCTATTTATAATTAAATAATTCTAAATGTTAAACATAAACTTTTACTCCAACAGTCTGAATAACTTCCTTTGTAGTGTTTACAACACACACAAAAAAAGCCTTATGAGCAAATGAAAATAAAAGAGAACAGCCAAAAAAGGAAGTCAACTTTAATTTTTCATTTTAAACGATTCAAGTCTTTTTGAGTATAAAAATTATAATTTGGCAAAAACAAAAGTATAATTTACAGTTAAGTTAGATATTCTGGTTCCTTCTGGATTCCCAGTACGAACACTCACAGGTGCCTGTTAGAAAATCAGAGCATAGAAAGATTTCAGTAATTCAGCTCACAAAGTGAAACTCATGCATTATCTATTCCAAGGGTTTTTTGCTTATTTTTGATGATTCAGGCATAAATCTCATTAAATTCAAATGACCAGTTTCTGGGAGAATATTTCATCACTGCTCAAAAAAACAACAACAAAAACGTACTGTACAGAATACGCTCAGTGCTTGGTCAGGGCCCCTTTTCGCAAGAGTTACTGCATGAATGCAGCACAGCAGGGAGCTCAGCCTGTGGCTCCTCTGAGGTGATGTTGCTTTAGAAGTGACCTTCACTTCTTTCAATTTTATTAGTTCCAGTGTTTCTCATCTTACTCTCTGAAGCCCAGGGTTTCTCTGTACGGTTTAGGCCAGGAAGTTAGCTGGTCAGTTGTACACAGGGGTTCCATCTTCATTAAAATCATTCAATTTAACCAGGAACTTGTATTTTGTGCAGTGTGAGCAGTCCTGTTGGAGATGCAAATCATCACCTAGATGGCTTCTCTGACATTGGAGTTCATAAAACACAGAGGACCAGTAGCCTCAGATGTCATATTTAGGACCATAGATGAAGCCAAATGCTGAGGAGTGGTTGGTAAGATTATTAAAGAGGAACCAGTAACTGATGTGGCACAGAAGGGCAGAATAAATAAAACTGCATAATAAGAAAGAAAGGTTACAAGGAATAAATTAATATAGTAAAGGAAGAAGGACAATACAATAAACCATAGACCTTTGTTTATATGCAGAAAGTAAAATAATTTAAAAAAAGAAAAAACTAGAAAAAATCTTATAGAACAACAACAGCAACAACATCAATAAAACCATAGTACACTTTGCTTATTGATGTGTTAAGTGGCATCTTTCTGCTCTAAATACAGCACAGAATCCAAATAACTGTGCTTAAAGGAGATTTCTCCAAGAGAATGTTCATCGGCAGGAGTGAGGTGCCACAGATCTGCCCTCACACTGAGACACATTTGGATTACCATTTACTCAGGAAAAGCTAGGTAACTTTTTCCAAATAGAAATTCTTGATTTACTCCATAAAATCATAGTTGATTTTACTTAGTAGGAGAAGAGTTGATTTAATAAAAAAAAAAAAAAATCCAGTCAATTTTACTACCAAATTTATTTTATCAACAAAAGACGTACTTTTGTTTTGGCAAACTCAACTATACTGTAATCTCAACTGTATAATGTTTTCATTTATTTTTATTTTCAAAATATACAAATCATTCAATAAACTCAATAAAATGCTACAAACCCTTTAAATCAATTTAAAGGAGCAAAAATTGACAGTCAGTATATCAGCCTGACCTTGTGCAAATCAGCCTCAGGCTGTATTAAAACAATCATTTCTCACTGAAAAGTAGTCCAGTCGGATTCAGACAATTACTGTATGTTTGCTGATTAAGACAAACAAGTTAACATCTGTCCATCCATCTTCACCCTCTTATTCTGTCATGTTCACAGTGGGGCTATTTCCAGCATTCTATGCTGGTGTGAGGCAGGGTACACCCAGACCAGATCGACAGTCTGTCTTAGAGCCACGCTGTGGACACACAACCATGGACATAGTAGAAACTAGAGAAGCCAATTAACCTAACAGTCATGTTTTTGGACTGTGGGAGGAAGCAAGAGTACCCAGAGAGAACCCACGCATGCTCAGGGAGAACATGCAAACTCCACTGGACTGGGAATTAAACCGAGAACCTTCTTGCTGCAAGGCAGCAGTGCTACAAACTGCACCACTCAGTGTATTCTCATTATCAGTTCGTATGAAAAGTTATGCACAGTAATTTCGTACGTTTTTGATGTTTTTTTTCGTCGCATTTCGCCTCGAGACAAGATATCCTTGCACATGCGCATCTTACGCACCATTAAATAACATAGAATTTAACATACAATTAACCCTAACCCTAAGATACAAAATAGGAAGCAACCTAGTTAGAGATCTGAAGAAGTAATTATTGCACTGTTTTTCCTAGTTTTACGTCCGTCCGCGGATCTGCTTTTTTTGTCTGTCTGGCTGCGCATGCGCACTGATCTGTTTTTTCGAGGAAAAACGTCAAAAATGTACGAAATACTGTGCATAACTTTTCGTACAATTTCATACGAACTGATAATGAGAATATGTTGCACCTCTATACAGTCAAGATCAAACTCTATTTTTTTTTTTTTATCTAAACATGGTCAAGCAAGGGGAAAAGCTCCAGGTTTAAGTTGAGACCTTATTTAAATTGGGTTTTTTTTTTAAATACTATTTGATAAAAAAAATTTATTTGCTTGTCTTTTGATGGATATACATTTACATATGAATTCAAAGTCAAACATTAAATGAAAGGTATCATTTTGAAGTATGGCCAGCATGGCTCTGATGTGAGTGTTAAACCAGGGTGTTTAGATATAGAATATTTTTAACTGTTTTTGCTACATTCAGAAAATGACAGAAGAAAGGATGCTTGGAGCTCAGTGTCTGGGTCCCTGAAGCTCTCCTACTTTTGGTACCTTCAAATTAGACCTGCTGGGATCATTTCTCAAATTCTATCATTTATTTCTTTTTTTTCTCTGTCAGATCAACTTTATTAATAAAGCTCCTTAGTCAAAGCTTAAGAAAATCTCCTCAAGTAGGGACATTGTTTGGCATGAGAGGACATTTAGCAGTGCTAAAAGGGATTTAAACAGAGAGTATTGCCGCAACAGAAAGAGCTGATTGACTGATCCACCACCTAATTGCTGGAAGAAATTAGAACTTCTTTAACAATTACTAATAATGAAATAAGACAAAATGTATTATCTACATAAAGGGAGAATAATTTTTGTTCAACGAGATTATAAGCACACCTCTAATAAAAATATTAAATAATTATGGATAGAAAAACAAGACAATAGAGAGAATTTTCATTAATTTTATTCACTGCAGGAGCAGTCAGAGATAAATATCTACAAATATCTGCACACTAGGTAAAACATAATAATATTCACTTCAGCTTACATAGAAGGAAAATATATGATAGGTCAGATTTTAATGTTGGACATCCAGAGGTGTGGAAAGTATAAATGTTTATTAATCAAGTTAAAATCCTACTATTTAAAAACACTTTCGTAGAAGTTACAGTATCAACTTATACTTAAGTAAAAGTGAAAAAGTACAATTTTTAAAACTACTTAAATTATAAAAGTAAAATTAATGAAGGAAAAAATAAAAATAAAATTATTAAATGAAAATTTCCTTATACTTAAGTTTCTTAGTTTTATAACTTATGGCAGCAGTGTCAAATTTAACTTTGTATCACATCAAAAAACGATCACTCTGCTGGTTTATTTTTATTTTTTTTAAAGAAAATTAGTATAATGAACCAAAACCAATGAGTCTCTTTTTAAACATTTAAGGAGTAGAAAGTAGCAATAATTGAAAAAAAAAATGTAAGGATTAGAAGAAATGATTTGTCAAAAAAAATAATAAAACTCCAGTAAAGTATAGAAGGCAAAAGTTTCTACTTAAATAAGGTAACAAAGTATTTGTACTTTGTTACTTGATACTTCCGTGTACATCATAATATGGTGTGATGCCATCTACTCTCTGGCTTTTGTCTTTGCTAGGAAGCGTATCTCATTCTTCAGGCTTGTGCATAAACAGTGTTGTGTAAGTTACTTTTAAAATGTAATCCGTTACAGTTACAAGTTACCTTGTTTTACAATGTAATTGTAGTGTAACTTTTTTGATTAGTTTTAAAAAGTAATGTAACTAATTACTTTTGATTACTTTTTGATTACTTTAAGGTTTTAATCAGTATTGACCCATGTTCAACATTTTATTTTTGAGACCTAAATCTGAACCTTAAAAAAGCACTAAGCTGAGAGGGAACTGCTGACAGGCAATCACAGGATGTCCACAAGAAGAGATGCCAGCACCAGGCATGTAAGATTTTCTCAGATTCCTCTCATCGGGCCATCCTCTTTTCTGTTCCTCCCCCAGGCTCTACCATTTACGCAGTTTGCAGACTAACACAAGCAGCTTCAGGTTGATTGCCGGCAAACACTTCTTGCACTGCACGGTCAAATTAGAGCCATTTTCATAGATGTAAATGAAATGCTCCTTGAATTTCCAGTGCTGGACGGCTGTCATTTTTGATGCGCTGCTTGAGCTGAAATAGAACCGTCCGCTCGCTTGCTGTTCCTCTAGGAGGCTCCACCAGCACAGGATGGATCATCAGAGTGGCAAATATGATAGAGACAAGGAGCCATAGCGGGAAACAGCGATACAGGGCGCGAAGCAATAAAAATATCATTACTGTACATATTTCGCAAAGGTTTTTCTTTATATTTTTTTACAAATGTAACTTAATTTGTAATTCTTAATATTTTCGCAAGTAACTGTAACTGAATTACATATTTTCTCATTGTAACTGTAACGAATTACAGTTACTCTTTTTTTGTAATTAAATCACGTAACGTCGTTACATGTAATCCGTTACTCCCCAACACTGTGCATAAAGGCAGAGAAACAAACACATCACACATATGTTGACATTTATGCCGAATCAGTATTAAACAGGCAGGCAGTCACAGTAAAATGAAGAGAGGTGAAACCACGTTAGTAACAAATAAATTAGGGGCTAAAATAACCAGTTGAACAAGTAAGAAATAAGCAAATAAAATGTAAATAAGGTAAATAAAAGCTTTTTGATGAAAAAAAAAAAGCTTTTTGATGGTGTAAATCATTTAGTTTTGCAAAAAAAAATAAAAATAAATCATTGAACACTTTTCCTAATTCTAGATCATTTCTCTCTATTGATTACGGAAACACATTTGTGTTTGTCATTTTCTACAGATTGTATTTTACTATCACAGCATCACACCCAGCAACAGGGTCAACCACACCACCTCACCTCGATAAAGTGAAGAATCACTCTAAGATGGGAATTCTTCACAGGAGTTTTTAGACAAAGATGTGATTTCTCTGATTGTAAAGGTCTGGTCTGGTGTAGGAAGCTGGTACATGCTACTCAACACCTCTGAAACCTTATGATGTGTGTTTCTTGAACATGTAAACATCAGAGGAACTTCACCGGCTGTGACATATTTTATATTGGTATAATCTATAAGTGATGTGATTATTATATTGTGCAGCTATCTTGCTCTTTAGTTGCATTTTATTCCCCTTTTGCTGATGCTGTCATATCAAAATGAACCAAAAATCTCATAGGAAGCCTGATCCAAGGTTGTATGGAGCCTCAGCAGAATTTGATCCGAGGTCCATCTTCCTTTTAAGAACATAAACATCCCTAAAAGCAGTTCAGTACAGATGCGGTGGAATCTGGGAGAGGGAGCCAAGTTTAATTGGCTTAGTTTGAAAGCAATCATGGATGAAAAGATTAAATTAGTATCATCAGACTGTAACGATGTGAACACATTATCAACCTATGAAGATTATTCTGTGTGCTTCTCAAAATGAGCTGGCCAATTTCTTTAATTCTTAAAAAAAAACTTTTTTGAAAAAGTTCAAATCTTTAACTATCTGTGCTAAAAGTTTTGAATCGAATGTATCAACATTTCTATTCCAGAAAAAGGAATTTTAACATTTAGATCAATGAACTGTGCTAAATGTCAAGTTTTTATGAGAGGCCCCTGGTTTAAGGGCCCTCTGTCTTTGGGGTATTGGATCCCTTTACCAAAGATAGTGATTTTTAGGAGGAGGTAAGACACCTATGCTACCCCAGAATAACTGACAACCCAACATACTTCAATTAAGTTGTTGTTGTAAATATATTATATATGTATTTGCCTTTTTGCCTTGTTGTGCATGCATGTCACTGATTGCACAAAATATGCAGCTTTAAAGCTGCTGGAAACAGTTTCCAGCATCGGCAGGGATGTGACACTGATTTCCCAGATCCCACAGAACTGAGGCCTTCATTAAACTTTCATAGACTGCTTGTTTTTACGAGGATTTGCTCAACATTTGACTGAGACATCTCCAGAGTGATGAGTTGAAGGGATGCAGGGTACACTCTGTGCTCCTCCGCCTCTTTCTGGCTCTTCCACTTGGGTGAGACAGGCAGTCGAGTCCCACGGCAGTCATTTCTATCAAGTCAAACGTCTGGAAGCCCCACTTGCATGTTTGGTCAAGGGGTAAATAATAGATCAGGGATTAGGCTTGTGTAGAATTCATTCCAGAGTAACAAGCTACTGGAGGTCCCAGGATATGCATATTCATTTGTTGGCCAAGGCCGTGGGAGAGCGAGGACCATATGCCTGTTTGTCAGAGGGCTTAGGTTGCTAATTAAATGAGATATTACATACTTATGTGAGCAACAAACAAAACCCCTTTAAAGGATTATAAAACAGTATTTTGTTATGACTTCCAGGCCTGTGATACAGTTATAATTTAAATCATTAAATGTTTCAGCTTGGCAGTGACACTAAAACAAAAAGCAGCAGCTTTGACCTTAGACAGCAATCATATTTATTAGGTATCAAAAGACTTTTAAATAATGTTTATTTTATGAAAGTATCATGATCTCACCAAAACATTTTATGAAAGCTAAATGTTTGTTTTGATTGTTTTCTATTGACAAAGGAAAAGACACCCCATATTAAAAAGCAACCTTTCTATACAAGATCACAGCCGCTGCACTTATCCACCCCTAATAAACCATATTGTAGCATTTATTTAATTTTTACTGTTTTGAAATGAACCAAAGCATCTGAAAACGTGTAGCTAGTAATTAATGACTTTCTGTTACACTGGGGCAACAAATACAATGTGACACTAGGATTCTTTCCTTTAAACTAATTAGGAAAGACAAGAAAACATTAAATAATTGATTATAAACCTGATGTGATTCTTCCGAAGGGAATGAAAACATGTAGCAACTTTTATTGTAGATGATTTAGCTTTGTTTAGCTAGCTTTAGCTAATTCATATTAGAGTTTAAAGGAAAAGTCAGCAAGGAATGATCAATGGATCATTATTCATTCCTATAACTAATACATTCATGGTGATTTGATGAATTTAGCGTTAATGAGTAAAGAAATAAAAATAATAATTTTAGGCGTGATCACTGAGTCTGGGAGCAGCCATTTTTGCCCAAATATAGTAACACCTCACTCCTGACATCTTCCAGCAGTGACGTCACTGTGCTGTAAGTCATTTTATTTCTATAGCACCAATTCACAACAAGTCATCTCAAGGCACTTTACAGTTCACCAGATCATGCAGTCAAATTTATTTAAAGTTTTCTATCTATAGAAAACCAGTTGATTGCTTCGACTCATTGACTCAAATACAATCCCTCACACTAAGCATGCTTGTAGTGACAGTGGAGAGGAAAAACTCCCCTTTAACAGGAAGAAACCTCCAGCAGAACAGGCTCAGTTCAAATGAAATTACTCTTAATTAAAAAAACTTAGAATTTTTTCAACAGTTTGTTATAAATTCATATTTAAAGTACTTTCAGAAGTTTGAATGCTGAATATGACGAACTTTTCCTTTAAATAGTTTTTTATAATTATATACAACTGTTCAAAACATGCTAGCTTGTGGTCTTGTTAGCATGTGGTTGCTATTAGCCTCCCCAGTAAAACATGAGTTAATCAGAAATCATAAAAAACCCAAATTATATAGCTGTTGATCTCTGTTTTGAGGAATGAGTAGTTTGTTGCGACTTAGGGCCCATGGTTAGCCAGGAGCCTAGCTGTGTCCTCTGTAAGGCCTGATGCTCTTGCAAACTCAGAGAGAGAAAAGGTGCAGAGAGTGTTTTTCTTTTTTCTTTTTTTTTTTGCAACTATCTGGTCTTGGAAGTAGGCTGCAGGTCAGACTTTACATTGAACATATTTTGGTGAACTGAGAATCCCTCAGTTTAAAGGGACAAACATTAAGGTGAGATCCTGCCCAATGCGGCTCTGCACTGTATCCATGGGAAAAGAGGAAAAGAGGTGGGGGTGTCAAGGCTTTATAGCGAACCCCGGCAGGAGGGTTGACTTTCCTTGTACCTCAAATTTTCCATATTGTGCAAAAAAGATTTTACACTTTAGCGGGTTTTGGGTTTTTCAAAAAGGATCAATGCACAAATATTCATATTCATTTAAACCTTCCTTGATTTACTGATCTGTAGCCAGTGGTAGATTGCAGCAACTATTTCCTGTTTATAACAGCCATAGGTGAGGCTGTGATATGGATGGTGTTGTATGACAACCTTACGCTTTGCAGTGCATTGTTAATTTACTTCAAACCAAATAGAAACACCCCAAATTCACATTTCTTTTTTTTTTTTTTTTACTTTTAAAAGTTTGAATAAAATTTGCATTTCAGTTGAATGCAAACATGGCTACAGTTAGAGACCACTTACATGCTGTCTGCCTCCAATAATGTAAACATGAAGTCTGCTAACCGTTAGCTTTGGGCGGATAAGATTAAGACTGAGCTTTGGATAACAGATTCTCAGATGGTTTGTTTTAAATCTAGTTTAAAGCACGGTGGAGGATCTGTGATGCTGAGGGACTATAATGGGGAGTGTTGGCCTAGTGGTTAGAGCAGTGTGCTTGTGTTCTGAGAAGCTTGCAAGTATCCGGTTCAATCCCCACAGCTTGCACTCTGGGTTCCTAAGCAAAACCCTTAACCCCATGTTGTTCTCAAAGGGGATGGGTTAAAATGCAGAGAGTGAATTTCCCAATTATGGGACAATAAAGGGATTTACATTTACATCTTTTTAGCCCACAAACTAGATAATAAACAAAAAGATTTGACTAATATATCATCCATCTGAGATAAAATCAGCCTTTTTCCAGCACAGTAGGAAGATGTTGCACTTGGACATCTAGGCCCTGCTCCTTATTCATGGCAGAATTAGGAGGAAGATCCCTTTTTTACGTGAGCGGTAGCCGGCCAATGGGTTGATATGATAATGATTCTATGTTGGCACAAAATAGAAACATACACTGTGCATAGAATATCAAAGTGGCTTCGAGTTTCTTTAAGTGTCTTTTAATTTTTGAAAAACAAGATATGAGAAAAGAATTGGCATTCCCGTCCAGCCTTGTGCTTTCATCAGAGTTTCTTCCTGTTCTGGAACGGTTGGGGTAAATAGTGTTTTTTTCTGCTTGTTTTGATCACAGAGTGTGAGCAGTGAGAGCTGTGCTGTGTGAGGAGGTTCAGGTAACTCTTCATCATGCTCCTTAGTATATGGGCTCTGGGAACAGCAGGTGCTCCATAATGGTGTTCTAGGATGTAGATTTCCAGGGGTGTGACTTCTGGTCCTGGAATATGAGCTGCATGTCTTCCCTTGGTTACTGTCAGGTTTCTGTAAATAAAGACAACTGGTGAGGTAAACTCTCTGGAAAAAAATAAAACACTTTGCAAAGTGAATTAGCATTTTAGCTGGAACTTCTTTGATTTATCAAATATTACATTGGATTATAATAAGTGTGTGAATCCTTTAATTATTCTAACTGTGAGTTTTAGGCTCCTGCTGGCGACATTAATGACTGTTTTGTTTCCTCACATAGTGGTGTGAAAAGTGGTTGATAATAGAAATGAATAACTAACTTTCTAATAACACTTTTTTCACCTTTTTAACTATAAGAATTACGGCTCACTAGCAGGCTGTTGCAAGTTTAATAAAGCAGCTGGGCCTGTAATTACACTGTATTGGCTTATTGCACACATGTTGACTTATTAAGTGCACAGAAATTGCAGAAGACCTGTCAGAGATGCTGTGTTTAAGGTCAAAGACTGTGTGTTTGTGCTCCTGTGTGGAGTCATCTGTCTTTTAGCAGAGCAGATGGGCTTCTGGGTTAATCAATACAGCAGTCGCACCATGAAATGGTTCAGATTTCACTCTTCTTTACACACTAAAACCATGAACCAAGGTTTATTTTTACATTTGAGGTCAATTATCTCCTTTTGTTATAAGATTCCTCAAGCTTCCAAAACAAGCTAATTATATAACTGCTAATAGTTCCTCATATCTTGCACCTCATAGACCTTATAGCTGATCTAAGAAGTCCAACTTCCAGGGACTGCAAGATAGGGGCAGTTTTAATCCTCCATTTGCTCCATTTCCTAAAAACTGGATTAAAAGATGTGATTAATATCAGAAACAAGAAAAAAAAAAAAAAAAACTTCTTGTTTTATATCACACTTCTGGATCTGATAGAAAAAATTAAATCAATTCCTATGAATTATAAAACAAATATTTTCAACTGAAAATATTAAAAATAAGATAAAAGACTCCAGGCTGCTCAGTGGTGCCGTGGGTATCACTGCTACCTTGCAGCAATAAGGTTCTGGGTTCGATTCCCAGTCTGGCATCTTTCTGCTTGGAGCTCTTATGTTCTCCTTGAGCATGCATGGGTTCTCTCCGGGTACTCCAGCTTCCTCCCACAGTCCAAAACATGACTGTTAGTTTAATTGGCTTCCCTAAATTCTCCTCAGGTGTGAGTGTGTGCGTGAATGGCTGTTTGTCCTGTTTGTCTCTGTGTTCCCCTGCAATAGACTGGCCACCTTTGCAGGGTGTACCCCGCCTCTTGCCCATTTACAGCTGGAGATAGGCACCAGCACCCCTCATGACCCCAGCAGGGATAAACGTGAGGGAAAATGGATGGATGGGTGAAAGAAAAAATGTTTTTATTATCTTGCAATCTATATATATATATATATATATATTTAGTGATATCATATATCATTAACAACTGTTATTGCTTCTCTGCTTTATACAAACACAATTTTGGGCTGCATCACAATTACTATCACATAAACAAGCAAAAGTCACATAGCTGACTCCCGGTCCCCCTCCTGACATTAAAACAGTAATTATAAACATATATAGACGGATGGGTGTTAAGGTCATTAGACTCTCTGAAAGTTGTATCCTCATGCTATAATGTTAAGTTAAACACAGACATACAGTGTGAGCTACGGTGTAACTGCAGCCGGTTCAGGTTGAGAGTTCGTGTTTGTTTGTCACGGTGACAGGATCCCACTGTTCACTAATTACCCAGCAGCACCGCTGATAATGAACCTGCTGTTTAAACTGCTCCTCCTGAGACGACCATCAGCTGCTGAGCTGAGGACCTATCAGATTTTCAGAGGTGCTCCTATTCATTAGGTTCCAGCCACTACTGAAGCATAGAAGAGTTCAGAGAGGTCATCTGTCCTGAACCATGAAGAGTCGAAAGCTTCTCCTCATGAGTCTGAAGGTGGATAGAGCTCAAAGAGCCTCTCCTATATAATATATTCTGGGGAAATTCTCATATTCTCAACATGTGTCTGTGCTTTCTCTTGAAATAAAAATGTATATATCCTTAAGACTTTCCCAATTGTTATAGAAATCAATATTATTAAATAATATGACCACTGCATGAAGCTGTTTTTTGTTAACAAATCTGTTTATTTCAGTTTTTATACCACTCCATTTTTCCAAGAATCCAGACCCTCCTGTAATCTTTAAAGCAGTCGTGACCAATAGTTTTCAAAAGCTTTTTTATGTAACTGCCAAATAATTTGGGGGTCAGGTTATTGTGGATATTGCTAGAAAATGTGAAATGGAGGACAAAAGAAGAAAGTTAGGAACCATACCCTTTAAAATAAAGAAAATTGAAAAAATAAATCATTAGAGTACTGAAACAGGAGCTGTGGGATGGATCATCTGCTGTCCCATGTTTGCCATTTCTCATAAACAATGAAGTAACATTAGATTGGCATATAAAAACATTACACTCATTGAGAAATAGAAAAATTCTTGCAATGACAATAACGAAAATCACAAATTGAACAATGCTTAAGGTTTTCAACGTCCAAATTTTTCATCTGAAATCCAAAACTTGTTGTTTTTCCGTGGTATAACTACGATGTGGTACAGAGACCCATATATACAAAGACATACTTTAAAATGGGAAAGACTAGAAAGTAGACCTTTGCCTACCAGATATGTGAGTGAAAATTGGCTAATTATCAGCTGTCATGCCTGGACATTGCCTGTGTCATTCAGGGGTCAGTAGTAGGACCGATTTCTAAAGTTCAAAATCCTCATTGCTCCAACAAACAAGGAAATAATATGCATTTCAATAAAAAAAAATTGAAAATATGGGAGGAAAAAAATATTTTTGGCTTAAAGCAAGTTCCAAGCATGAGACTGAATAGGAAANATAATATACAAGTTTCACTTTTTAAATGGAATTACTGAAATCAATCTACTTTTTCATGATATTCTAATTTTATGACCAGCACCTGTACAGTGTGAGCTACGGTGTAACTGCAGCCGGTTCAGGTTGAGAGTTCGTGTTTGTTTGTCACGGTGACAGGATCCCACTGTTCACTAATTACCCAGCAGCACCGCTGATAATGAACCTGCTGTTTAAACTGCTCCTCCTGAGACGACCATCAGCTGCTGAGCTGAGGACCTATCAGATTTTCAGAGGTGCTCCTATTCATTAGGTTCCAGCCACTACTGAAGCATAGAAGAGTTCAGAGAGGTCATCTGTCCTGAACCATGAAGAGTCGAAAGCTTCTCCTCATGAGTCTGAAGGTGGATAGAGCTCAAAGAGCCTCTCCTATTTAATATATTCTGGGGAAATTCTCATATTCTCAACATGTGTCTGTGCTTTCTCTTGAAATAAAAATGTATATATCCTTAAGACTTTCCCAATTGTTATAGAAATCAATATTATTAAATAATATGACCACTGCATGAAGCTGTTTTTTGTTAACAAATCTGTTTATTTCAGTTTTTATACCACTCCATTTTTCCAAGAATCCAGACCCTCCTGTAATCTTTAAAGCAGTCGTGACCAATAGTTTTCAAAAGCTTTTTTATGTAACTGCCAAATAATTTGGGGGTCAGGTTATTGTGGATATTGCTAGAAAATGTGAAATGGAGGACAAAAGAAGAAAGTTAGGAACCATACCCTTTAAAATAAAGAAAATTGAAAAAATAAATCATTAGAGTACTGAAACAGGAGCTGTGGGATGGATCATCTGCTGTCCCATGTTTGCCATTTCTCATAAACAATGAAGTAACATTAGATTGGCATATAAAAACATTACACTCATTGAGAAATAGAAAAATTCTTGCAATGACAATAACGAAAATCACAAATTGAACAATGCTTAAGGTTTTCAACGTCCAAATTTTTCATCTGAAATCCAAAACTTGTTGTTTTTCCGTGGTATAACTACGATGTGGTACAGAGACCCATATATACAAAGACATACTTTAAAATGGGAAAGACTAGAAAGTAGACCTTTGCCTACCAGATATGTGAGTGAAAATTGGCTAATTATCAGCTGTCATGCCTGGACATTGCCTGTGTCATTCAGGGGTCAGTAGTAGGACCGATTTCTAAAGTTCAAAATCCTCATTGCTCCAACAAACAAGGAAATAATATGCATTTCAATAAAAAAAAATTGAAAATATGGGAGGAAAAAAATATTTTTGGCTTAAAGCAAGTTCCAAGCATGAGACTGAATAGGAAAAGGCTCAAAGTGTTTTTTTTTAAAAAGATACGATATGGAAGGAAGGTGGTGAACATTAAAGGTATAGTGGAGGATTTTCACAAATTTTTTAAAAGACCCGCCCTCTCCACTTAAACAACGCCTATTAAACACGTGCGATAGCGTGCACTAACCCATTTCTCCCTGTGCACGCTCTGTTTAAAAGTAGCTGTTTGCATCGCTCATACAAGCTTACCTTCCAAAAGAAGAATTGTAATTGTTCCACTATCTCAGACTCACTACCGGTAAGTGAAAATGAAGACAAGCACATAGGACGGCCTTACGTAAACAT
Organism: Cyprinodon variegatus; assembly: GCF_000732505.1. Lineage (NCBI taxonomy): Eukaryota > Metazoa > Chordata > Actinopteri > Cyprinodontiformes > Cyprinodontidae > Cyprinodon > Cyprinodon variegatus. The sequence goes on along the minus strand of NW_015151087.1, from coordinate 369,394 downwards.
ATTACCAGAATGATTGACAATTAGGAGGACCACTTATTTAGATGATCCCCTCGGAAAAAGAACATCCTCCACTATACTTTGATCTCCTTATCAGTCACTGTAGATGTGTGTGTACATATTTTTGCAATGGTTGTGGTTATAAGTCATGATTGTATGAATGAAGATGTGTGTGGGCATGTGAATGAGTATATGGGTTAGTAAGTTAAACAGGAATCAGGAATATTGTGAGTGTGATGTGCTGGAGGAAGGTGAAGGGATATGATTATATAATTTTCACTTCCTCAAATCCCCTTTTAGAAGTATGCGCTAAATTATACATAAAATAATTGTATATTTAAAGGGGTCATAGAATGCAAAAAAGAGTTTAGATTGTCATAAATGAATAATGAAAGTTCAGTGGGTGAAATGGACATACAGAGAAGTTCAAACCCCATCGACACCTCCTTTCTCTGCAAATTTCAAAATTCTAAACTTACACCATAAAATGGGCGAATCCAAACAAAACACCGAGTTGACTTGGGTATGTTGCCTTATTTGATTCTGGTCTGTACTTTGTGCTGTTGGGCTGCTGACTTGACCAGACCGGGCATTCGAACCGAGCCATCACCTCCGGGTTGCTGCACTGTAGTCGACCAAAATCCTGGACGATTTTGAAATCCCCTCCCGGACATTTTTTTAGGTATGAAAAGTAGAAAATGTCTGGACAAAAAGAGGACATCTGGTCACCCTTTGATGTTTCAGTGAGTGAGTGCTTGTTGCTATGATGCGTCTTTGCTCAGCAGCTTCGCTTGTTGTAAACCAACCAATCAGTGCACAGCTCATCTAAATATACATGAGCGTTCATGTCGTTTCATTGTATGGCTTATAAGCAGGCTTGCATTAGGGCTCATAGAACAGCAAATATGCCATTTAGACCTTAAGGACCAGCACCAAATACCCTATATAATCATTCTATGACCCCTTTAATTAATTACAACATTTGTATTAATTTCTTTTTTTTTTTTTTTTGTACTGGTTTGTCTGAAATAAAGCTTTTCACTCTTAAGCACGGTGGAGGTCCTGTGAAGCTGTGGGCTTTTGTCTTCACCAGAGACCATGGGAACAGCATGGATGAGACCAGAGATTCTGAAATACCAGAACATTTCCAATCTGGTTGACTCCTCCTAAGGTCTTTCAGTAGAGTATTGATGCAGGACAGAATCAAGATACGAGTCATTCAGACTTCCTCCATGATCAATCCAGTCTTCACACTTAATTCTTGAAGAAAACCAGGGGAGTGTGCTAAAGAGAAGCAAGCAGGAGAGAACTGTGTAAAGATCATGCTCTGTGAAAGTTCCACCGTTATAGAAGCAGGTTATAAAGCACTGAAGGGATGATCAAGGCATTCAAACAATAATAAGACTTTAACATGATTTCTGATCCAACAGTTTGAGATGAAAGCTTTGTTATGGTACAAACCAGGTTCTCTTTGTCATTTTCTCACTTTGATCCATTCCAGCTCTCACTGAGGAAAGCACTGGGGCGGTAAGTAAGACAAATACTTTTCTCATCTAAAAGCTGTTTTCCAAGTGGACAACATTTACTCAAGGCGATCAATGTCCCATGTCCTTGGTCTCCTCTCTCCGACTCTGGGGAAATATGAACTTAAATACAACCTCACCACCTTAATTTACCCTTTCACCAAGCAAAGGACAAGCGCTTCAGCTAGAGCCCGAGGGAAATAGTCTGACTCCTTGTTCCCACACATCTATGGAGGCGGCCAACTGGGGTTTGGACGGTACACTAGGTGAGCAAACTGTTTGTCAGTGTGGCCCTGCAGTTCATGGACAACAAAAACACAGTCACATAGGCATCCATGTGACCTCTTGGAGAAGCGTGGATCAATCCCTCCTTTATGAGGGCTCTCGTCTTTAGACGAAGGGACCAGAAGGTCATCAGATGGGAGTCAGAGAGAGGTCCGTCTCGTTGGGGTTTGACACGGACAGCGGGGGCACGTGCACTCGGGTTATCACCATCATGTGAAAACTGAAATGGCAATTGGAGAGTTCAAGCTTTTTAACGATGTAAGGTTTTAAGCTCAGATGGTGCACAGATATTGTGAGTTGGAACCATGGAAGGGAAGGTAATCAATGGTCTCTCTGTCCCTGGGGATTTAGAAGCCAGTCTGAGGTCTCACAGGATTCAGCATGAGGATGGTTCATTTCTGAGGTCAACAGCCGCTGACAATTCTCCCACAGATTCCACTGAGAGAAATCATATTCCTCCTGAGGGCGGCAGAAATCTGTGCAGACGTGGCCTATAACGTCAGTCCTTGAAGACAAATTCAGATTTCAATTTCCACAGCTTGTGGGAGGCAATTTCAGTTTCAAAAGACACCTGGTGTGACAACAGTTCATTATTGTCTAATCCTCCTCCACGGCTCGATAAATAAAGCTGTCAGCCACGTTACAAAGTGACTCTGCTCAAGCTCTCACATGTTGGAGCTTGTCTCATTTCCATGTAGGAGGATGGATGTTCTGCTAAACGCCGTGCAGGTTCGACATCCCAGCTGGCATTTGTACAACCAGTGTTCCTTTAAAACTGGGGACTTGTGACTCTTCAGAAGCTATTGTCATCTGCTACGTTTTTCAGATACTTTCCTCCCTCAGCATCAAAGCTGCAGGCCACATTAATGCAGATAATATCCCGCTTACCTGAGGCAGCAGGCGGAGGCAGAGCTTTCCCAATTCTCCGTGGAGCATCAGGTTTTTCTTCCTCGGGATGTGCCTCTCTCTTCCTTCCTCTTGTCAGTGTAGACACACCAAGACTTGTCATTTGGTTCTTGAATTTTTCATGAAGGTGAATTTGCATGATCACATTCCTGTGTCACTTCTTCCCCTGCTAGATTAGATGCTGCACAGCGCTTGAACTTCAGCATGACTCCGCTGAGGCAGAACAGGAGTGAGACAAGCATGTTTAGTGGGACTGTCTGTGCAAGAGCCATCTTGTTTCAAGGCTCTTTGCAGATGCAAGAGGTCTGAAAGGAAGACTTGTAACAAGTCCAAACACTCAGTTCTGTGGCTGTATGGCTTATTTAATTGAAAAAAGGGACAGAATATAAGCAACAACAAAGGATAGCACCAAGTAGTTCATCCTGACAAAGAAATTAAGTGACCATATCTTCATTTTTAAAGTCACTTATTTCATTCAGTTACTAATGAACTTGATTGTTATTATCTTTTCTCACCTGCACTGCAGAAAAATATCTCAATAAGTACATTTTTCTTAAAATAAAAAAAAGCTAAAAAAGACTGAGTCTACTACACTAACAACAGGAATGCCAAAGAGTACGTTTGACACAAAATGTGAGCCTCAGCAAAGCCACCTCCATTGCAAAATGGTAGTGGCAGCATCATGCTCTGGGCTTACATTCCTTCTGGTAGAGCAGGGCTTTGTGTCAAGTTATCATCATGAACAGCTTCAAATCAGCCCAAACATCAGACAACAATAAAGGTTCATACAGAACGTTCATGGCAGAGTACATTTGTTCTAAGTTATGGCGTAATAACCTAGAACAAATGTATACTAACCTGTAATGCAAGTGATCGTCTGCTTTTGCTACATGTTCATCCAGGAGGACCAAATTCTGCAAACTCAATGAGTCAATCAAGTCAGCTGGGTGTTGTCAAGATGACGTGTCTTACATCAGTGCTCTATCATCATCATGGACATCAACTTTTTTTATATAGTGCTTTAAAACAGCTACAGCTGAAAACAAAGTGTTGAACATAGCTGAAAATAATAAAACACAATAAAATAAACCATTAAAATATAAAGTAAGGCATTAATAATAATTTGTTTAAGCAAAATAATCAAAGTCACAAACAGCCATGTCCTGCCAGCGTTAAAAGCCAGTGAATAAAAGTCAGTCTTGAGCCATGCTTTAGAATGTGGTAGGGATGGAGGCTTTCTAATGTGCAGCGAGAAGATATTCCATAAACGAGGAGCAGCGATTAAAAAAAGGCTCTGGATCCTCTGAGCTTTCTATAAATAAACTGAATTGAACATAACTGAATCTGAAAGAAAGCCTAAAGCATCACCTGAGGAGGGCAAAGGTCAATTGATCTCCTCACAAGGTAAAAGATTTGTAGCATGTTCAACAAAATATTCATTTCTTATGCATCCAGGTTATTGCATTTCTACCTTCAGTCATTTATTATTTTTTTTATGTAGATTGTGCAGATCAGGGCTTCACCAACCTTTCATCCTGTGACCCCAAAACTACAGATGCCAAACACCTGGGACCCCCTAAAAATAAGTATTATTAGTTCACTCTGTATCTGTTGATATAAAGAATATTGATTTTTTTTTTCTCATTTTTATAAACATTACCTTTAAATATTTTCATTATTTATTTTTTTTTTTTATTATTATTATTCAATGGTTTATTTTGCAATTGAATTGTATATTTAGTAATGGTATCATGTATTAGATGTTTAAATAGATACATAAATAAATAAGTACATAAATGTTATATCCACTTATTTAATAGGACATTCACATTTATGTATTTTATGATATATCACAATCCATATATCTCAGAGTTCAAATAATAGGGATTATAATAAAAAAAAATCTTCCAGAAGTCCACATTGGGAACTGCTGTTATAGTGAATGTATGTCCATAAGAGTGAACAATGATTGAAAAAAACAACAACAACAACAACAACAATATATATGTTTATATATATATATATAAACATAATTTCAATTTAATAAAAAATAGATTTTTTATTTTAAAGGAATGTAAAAGTTGCTGTAAATAACATTGCTTGTGGTTAATGAGTCGTAGGATCCTCTGCAGTGGATCAGGAGAGGCCTTTGAATAAAGACATTCTGTTTTTGAACAGTCTGATGATGCTCATGGTTGCCCAAAATCTATATCGGTTATATTGATTAAATCTATCTGTGTAGATCTGAAGTGAAGATATTAAAATCTTTTTTTTTTTTGCTATTTAAAACAAAACAACAAAACATGTTTTTAAGGCAAGGCAAGGCAAGGCAAATTTATTTGTATAGCACAATTCAGTACAAAGACAATGCAAAGTGCTTTACATGATTAAAATACAGGAAAATAAAACAGAATCAAAGCAAGTAGGAAAAAAATAAGAAAATAAATAAATAAAAATAAATAAGGTGCCTACTGGTTAATAAAAAGACCAAACAAAGTAATGATTTGTCTGAAATTCCTGTGTAAAAATGGACTTTTAATGGCACATACAGTTGGTGGCGTGAAAGACTCCTCAGTTGAGACCTGACATCTTTACACGTTTCCAATGAGCTTACATCTGGATTAATCTGTCATTAGTGGGACAGACAACAAACACCTGACATAAGGAGGTAATGCTGCTTCAGACAGAGAAGAGAGCAAAATGTGCTGTCAAAACATGGCGGAGCATGTCTGCTTCATTAGCTCTAAGTGTGTAAGTGGTCAGATTACGCAGATTTGATGTTGAAAGCAGGGATAGTCTGGGCGGGATCGCTTCATGCATCCAGCTTTCTCAAGTCAGGAATTTAAGTGATTTTAGTTCCAGATGTACTTCGTTGTTCAAGCACACGTCGTTCTGTTGTAATACAAAACAAAGTCACCATTTGGAGTCTTTCTCTTTAGTCCTGCCGAATTTTTGCTTTATTCTTCTCATCATTATAGACTTTAAACGTTTGGTTATGATGTTTGTGATATACAAAAATATACCGTACAGGTTTGAGGTCTATAAATATGAGATAAGCTTGTGTTTTCTTTACCATGATTAATTATGAACAGGTTACCCACATGCAGATGCTGTTCCTGGACTTCAGCTCAGTTTTCAACACCATCATCCCAGAGCATCTGATAGGAAAACTGAAACAGCTGGGATTCAATACACCCCTCTGCAATGGGCTGCTAGACTTCCTCAGAAACAGACCTCAGTCAGTCCTGGTCGGACAGAACACCTCTGATGTCATCAGTCTAAGCACCTCAGGGCTGCGTCCTGAGCCCCCTGCTGTTCACCCTTATGGCACATGACTGCGTCCCCAGATTCACCACCAATCACATTGTGAAGTTTGCAGACAACACCACGGTGGTGGGCCTCATCAGAGACGACAAGTACCAGGACTAAAGAGAGGAGGTGGAGCAGCTGGTGGACTGGTGCAAAGATAACAGCCTGAAGATGAAGGAGATAATCTTGGACTTCAGGAAGAACCGGCCTAACCACGCTCCACTTTAGCTTTAGAGGTGGTCGACAGCCCCAAATTCCTGTGGGAGAACATCACAGACACCATCACCTGGACTGTAAATGCCACCTCACTAGTCAAAAGGGCATAAAAGTGCATGCACTTCCTGCAGAGGATGAGGAGAGCCCACCCATCCTCACCACCTTCTAAAGAAGCACCATAGAGAGCGTTCTGATTAACTGTCTCACTGTGTGGTGTGGAGGCTGCAGCGCCTCAGACTGGAAGAAAGTGAGGAGAGTGATGAGAACAGCAGAGAGGATCATCTGGGCTCCTCTTCCATCCATTAAAGACATTTCATCCCAGCGCTGCGTGTCCGGAGCCCGTAACTTCATAAATGACCCCTCACACCCCCACCATGGACTGTTCTCCCTGCTGCCCTCTGAGAAGAGGCTTTGCAGCATTCATTGCAGGTTCAGCTGATTCTGCAACAGCTTTTCCCCACTGCCAACAGACAGCTGAACTGTTAAAAAAAACTCTAAATCAAGTCACAGACTGCATCACACTGATAACATCATACCAAACACAACTCTACTTAAATCTCTACTACTGCATTTTTGCACCACATATATTTATTTGTTTTTGCTCTACTCTGAACTTCCACATCAATGCCTTCTTGCACCATGTCTCTCCTACACTGTTTACATTCGATCAGTGCTGCACTATCTGAATGGAAATGTTCTTTTTCACTGCGAAGCTGCTGCTCATTCACTGTCTGAAGCTGTTTAAATGAAATTTGTTTTGTGTACACTCTGTGTAAAATGACAATAAGTTTGTCTAAGTCTAAAGTTCAGGAGGAAACCCTAGAAACAGCTCTTCCAGTTAACATCCTCCAGCCCATTCCGAGGAATCCTGTTGAGTTCAGAGGACAGACTTTATGAATCATTCCTTCATGTTCCATATCTCATGATGACTAAAAATGATGATCTGAATATGTGGAAAAGTAAAACTAGAGCTATTTTCCGATCATTCTGTTCTTCTAGAGCAGTATTTCCCAAACCTTCCCTGACAGACCTCCTGCGTCAAATGTTCAGATTTGTCTTTACTTGCTTTGCAATTTAGTCTGGATGGCAGGGAATCGGCTCAGGTGAATGAGGATTTCTGTACCTGCGCATAGCTGTGCAGCCTGTGGATCGTCCAAAACCACTGGAATGCATCCCACATCCTTTAGGTTCTGCTTGTTGAAATCTTTAAAGACAGTAATAACACCACAGATCTTAAAAGATTGAACATCATAGGAATTTGCTCTCATGACACTGATAATTTCTGATAAATCTTTTCTCAAAAAAGTGGAGATACGTCAACAGTCTTTGAAGAAAGGCTTAGTTTTTGATCCATTTCAGAAAACAATACCAGTAATTTTGCAGAAATAGAGTTTATATATTTGGGCCATAAAACAGGCCTATCAAGGACCAGATCATGCAGGTGCTTCAGAGCCTTTTTTCATACGAGTGATAAAGGCTTTTCTTAGATTCCGTGGGTTTATGTATCTGAACAAGGAACAAGGGGAAGGCAGATGTTGTGCATTATGTCCCGGTCCACTGCCTCTGAAATTGCCCTGCAAATGAGGATCCTAATGAAAGGCAGCCTAATCATGCTAAGTCAATTGGATTTTGTCTCTTATTATCCGTGTGCGAGTGTGTGTTTGTGTAGCAGTGAGGCCGAACTAACATTTGTCAGACTCAGGATCAGCGGCAATCATCATATTTCTTCATTTTCCTCTCTAACCCCATTCTCCAAATCTGGATGGACAGTTAAATACATTAGCCACACAGTGTAGCGTTGTCTCGTCTCACCAGCGAAGCAGATGTCAAACGACCTCATTGTTGCTCTTCAAAAGCCCACTGGGTCATTAAAGGAGCTGATGCAGGGGCCAGGTTCTTCCCATCTAGGTTTTATGTGGGGCTGGGATTAAAAAAAGATAAACAAGTGTGTTAAATAAACCAGCAGCTTGAATAAAATCTAGCATGAGAACCTTTTCTTATTCTTTCTTTTTTTTTTTACCACTATTGCTCCAAATGATGACGACTAATATTTATAATCTTTGAATGTAGAGCAGTAGTTTTTATCCTGAGTTTTACTTTTAAATATTTATGGAGATGATATCATACAACACATTTCCTAAGAATTTAAATTATTACTTTTATTACAAAAAATTAAGTTTATTCAAAGTGGTTAAATTATGTTTGACTGTACTTTCTGTGCTGTTCAGTATTCAGTTGTTAAAATATTGGACAATAAAAGTCATTCCTGTTGTGAGCTGCTTTTGATTTTATTCAAATGTGTTATGTTAAGCATATTCTCAATATTTAGAGATGTTTGATATGAGATATTTGAAAAATTAACAGTTAATAGCATTGTATGAAAATTTGAAGAAACACCCGAAAATAAAGCGCTGTGTGTGATGCAGATGTGTTTTCAAGAGGACATCTTGATTTTAAACACCATAAAGCTGTAAAGAGTAATATAAAACTAAGAAGTGTTGTGGTCCTTAATTTGAGCAGGTACAAAAAAAAAAAGAACATCTGCCAATTTTTGCCCTTAAAACATGATAATTAAATACTATACACCTGAAATAATTGAGTTATATATATATATATA
>NW_015151087.1:354235-360465 GCF_000732505.1 Cyprinodon variegatus | reverse complement strand
TATTTATTTTTTTTTTTTTAACTTAAATCTTGGGAAACTTCAACTATTTTAAGGAAAATGTCCTTACTTATATTGTGATTTTGTAGAATAGAATTACATTATTTTAAATTGGTATTCCTTTTAAGGCCTCTAATTAGTGAGTTAATATTACAGTTTTATTTTGTAATTCCTGTTAATTTTTGTGTGCATTGTCTATGAATATTAAATGATAACGTAAAACCTTTAGGGAAGAATATTTGTTCTGCCTGTAATAATATCATTTATCATCATATCGGGTTCAGGGTCCTCATAATCTGTTATTGCTCCATTTACACTTAGTTTTTTTCATGTTCCTGTTTGAATCTGATTTCTTCCAGAGGTTTCAAAAGTATTAATGTTTATTACTCAAGTAGAACTAGAAATCCTACTGTTTAAAACACGTTTCTAGGAGTTACATTATCAACTTCAGTCTTTTTATTAAGATAAAAGTGCAAATGTAAATATTTTAAACTACTTAAAGTATAGAGGATATACTGTAGTGGTTACTGCACAACTGTATTGAAGGAACATTTTTCTACAATTCTGGATGATAATTTCCTTAGACTTAATTGTCCTAGTTTCATAACTAATGGCAAAAGAGTGAAATTTAACTTTGCATTATCTTGAAAAACTATTTATTTTGGTATGTAGTTAACAACAAGTTGGTGCAACACCGAGTCCAACCACAAATTAATTAATTATCTGGATAAAACAATTTTTTTGATGGTGTTAATTTTTTTCATACCAGCAGGCCATAATGAAGATGAGCTGTAATGAAGCAAAACTAACAAGTCTTTTGTAAATTGTAAGGAGTAGAAAGTAGATATAATAAAAAAAAATAAAATAAAAAAAAAGAAATGTAAGGAGTAGTTGTCTAAAAAATAATATTACAACCAAGTATAGACAGCCAAAATTTCTACCTAATTAAGGTACCGAAGTATTTGGACTTTGCTACTTGACGCCTCTGATTCCTTAAGTCCTCAACGCCCACTAAAGTGAAAAAAACATTAAATAGGAAGCAGTGATTATTTACTTTAAAATGATCCAAGCATGTTTTAAATGTTTCAAAGAAATAATAAGAAAAAAAAACCCTCTCGATTTAACCCTTTAAAGCCTGAACCATGAAATAATTGAAAGAACATTGAAATTTTTGAAAAAATTAGATTGTCATTAAACTTTTTGAAAAATGTTGTATTGGTTAAATTAGATCATTTATTTACCTCAAATGTGATACATTAGGCAATTCCGTATAATCTTTAATACACTTTCTGTTTACTGCATGTGTCTGAATATTTAAGTTATTGTTTCAACAACAAAAATATCAAAATGATGATGCAGAAATCTCACAAACTCGTGTATCAAATATAATACAGTTGACTTTAAAGGGTTAATGATGGAGGATATGTAACCTAAGGCACTGAAGGCTTATTGACCTGTTGTGATAGACACTGTATTATTATTTACTTCAGCAAAGATCTTTTCCTCAATCCATAGATTTGAAGAAGATAACAAAAACATAAAAATAATAGCCAGGTTAAACAAATGCACTTTGTTCTTCTGTTTGCTATATCTCAAATTTACTCTCATATAATGGTTTGGAAAATATATATGAGATTCAACTGTTTTCCGCACTGTGATATGCATCAAATAGCACCTTTAGGAAAAGAGGGTAGGCTGAAAAAAGGCAATTATTTTATTTTTTTTTTCGTTGTTGGTCTCTTTTTTTTTTTAGACTTGGTCAATATACATTTGCAAAAGATAAATAAAAAATATATAGAAGAAATGAAATACTTGGTAGTTATTTTATAGTTTTAAGAACTAGGGAGATTCGCTATCTTTGGCTGATTTTTGACTGAAATTCAATATTGTTTTCGAAAATGCCATGGTATGTCTATGTATCAACTTGATACATCTTAACCCTTTATAAGGCAATTACAGTTTTTGATCACTTGCTTATAATGTTGCCCTTACAAACGGAGTCCCCCCCCTAGTGCTTCTAGACCTCAGTGAGGTCTAGAAGCACTAGATCTATACCCAGCCATTCAGCAAAGATACTGCTACATGGCTGTACATCTGATTTGGGCATTAGACCAATTAGATGAGTCCTTGAATGATATATTACCTACTGGAAATTAAGTTTAAAAAAAGAAGGAGAAAAAAAAGGTAAAAACCTAATTGAAAAGTTAAAAAGTAAAGTTAAAAAGTGAATAAGCCTAATTAACAATTATATTTAGGCTTATAAACAAAAAAAAAACAAAAAAAGTAAGTGCCACTATCAGCATTAATGCCTCTAAGGTTATGTTGGACCAAAAAAAGTGTTTCTTCTACTCAGAGTGTTTTTCCTGGATTTCTTATAGATGCACTTATGTTATTTACAATCAAATATCCATATTTTTTGAATGTTACAAAGGTAATAAGGCACAGACCTAACTTTCTGAGGGACTGTTGTGGACATGTCCCCACAAATAATTTCAATACATAGACTTTGACAATATGTGGGACGAATTTCTAAATTTGATTTTGCTGCTTTTGAAGGAGGACATTCACCAATGTAGAGGTAAAAGGGAAAACATCGATCAATCAATCCACATTTTTCTGGATGGATGAATATAACTGAAATTGTGTGCATACTAGGGAGGCGTGACATATTGCTGGTATTCCTCTTTTTTTTAATACATTAATGTCTAACTACTCATGAATATAAATATCTGTGTATTTTGGTTCTTTTGTGCACTCACTTGAAAGCACTCAATAAGTATATGTTTGAGCTCATTTTTGGAAAATACAAACCCTATTGAAAGCGTTTGTGTTGATTAACTGTAGGTCCATCAGCCCCCACCCTTAAAGTGTCCCCACCAACTTTCATCACAAAGTTACACCCTTGTAATAAGGTATTTTTCTGGATTTCAATAACACTATTGGCTTGATTTTTTTTTTTCCTATAAAGGGTTAAACTGTCCTAACTCCGCCTGCTTGTGCGCCGCCAGCCGCGCCGGCGTGTAAATGAAGCGGAGTCAGGCGGCGCTGTTGTGAAGTGAAACGGAAGCGGAAAACAGCGGGCTCGTTTGAAAGGAAGAATCCGTCGCCCTGGTAACTGCGTCGAGAAAAAGTTTCATCCGCGTTTTGATGAGGGACGAGAGGAAGAGCTGTCAGACGATAATCAGGCGGTCATTTTGGTCATGTTTTAAAGCTGTCTACCGGAGTGACGTCACGGTATTAAAGCGTAAATATGACCATTAACCGTTAGGAGGGAGGCTCTGGTTAGCGGTGTTAGCCATAATAGCATCGTTTATCGGCGCTAGTTCTGCTTCTGCTTTGGTTTCCCTTCGCTGTCGGTTCAAAATGTGCTCACATGAGAACAGCCGCGTCCTGGTTCTGGAGGAGGAGGTGAAGAACTTATCGGAGGAGTTGATACAGTGCCAGGTATGTATGGCTGTGCGATCATACCCTCCATTAGTATGTTATTATTAAAAGGTTGTATTCTACACCAACAGTATGAATGCATATATTAGTATTTTGGCTCAGAAATGTTGGAGTACTATTTGATCAGCAGTTTAATCTAATAAAAACATACTGAATGTTATATTTTTTTCCTGGTAAAAATATAACAGAGTCTCCATAAAAACCAGGATGTAAAATTCTCGCTTTGCACTTTAGGAGATTCCCAAATTTGACACGATAAGAGAAAATAATCCCTGGTCAACTCAATGCTTGCAGATCCCCACATCACCAGGGCTTCACCACCATGCTGAACAACTGGTTCAACATAGCTTTGTTTATGCTTTAATTCTATGTCACTCCTAATTGATTTAGAAATAAGATGTTTGATAAATACAGCTTATACAGTATGTTAAACAATAAATACAAAATTTAAATGGCAAATAAACATTAATAACCCAACTTATTCATTAAATATTTGGTTAATTAATGTCAATACGTTTTACTGGAGAAGGTTCTTAAATATGCTGATTCTCTGAAATCAGTTTGCTGTATTTGGAAATACGATCAGACGAGTGGGTAACCAGTGTTGGGATGTGATGCTGTTGTTGGCTTATATGCAGTCTGTTCTTTCAAGTCCTCTTGTAATCTGGTTCATAGCTGATGTAAAAGGGAACTAAATTGGAGGAAAGAGAAGAAGCAAAGCAAACGATGGGACCATCTGAGGAAGAAAAAGAACAGGGTTGAATGTGCTCTTTTTTTTATCTTCTTGATGTTAGATTTTGAAAATGTTTAGGCCAGGTTATGTTTATGTCCTGATTTGTAAAAACTTTTCTTAAAATAGGTGCTTTCTTTCTCCCTGCAATGACTTCTCTGTCACATTTTAAAGAGATCTATGTCTAGTTGAACATCCATTCATCTTCTCCCGCTTATCCGGGGTCGGGTCGCGGAGGTAGCAGCTCCAGTAGGGAGGCCCAGACATCCCTCTATCCAGCCAGCTCTTTCGGGGGGAATCCCAAGGCGCTCCCAGGGCAGCCGAGAAACATAGTCCCCCCAGCGTGGAACACCTCACCAGGGACACGTCCAGGAGGCATCCTAATCAGATGCCAGAGCCACCTCAACTGGCTCCTCTCGGTGTGGAGGAGCAGTGGCTCTATTGAATCCTCCCCGAATTACTGGGCTCCTCACCCTATCTCTAAGGGAGAGCCCAGACACACTACGGAGAAAACTCATTTCAGCCGCTTGTATCTGGAATCTCATTTTTTCAGTCATGACCCAAAGCTCATGATCATTAATGAGGGTAGGAACATAGATCAAACGGTAAATTGAGAGCTTTGCTTTTTGGCTCAGCTGTCTCTTCACCACAACAGACCGGTACAGCGCACGGTTCACAGCAGACGCCGCATCAATCTGCCTATCGACCTTCCGCTCCATCTTCCCCTCATTCATGAACACATTGAACATATTGGTCTAAATAAGTTGTAATTTTCCTATTTACTAAAAATATGCTGTTTGTGGTATGAAAAAACTCAATTACTTCAAAAATAGGGATGGACTGAAATTAAATAAAAATGCTCGGCCAGTACTAAAAGGGAAACACCATTTTTTTTTTTTTTTTACATTGGCCCCTTGATTTTACGTTATTACATCATGTTCTTCTCACCCATATGAGTTTTGTGTCATTTGGAGCCGTTCTGAAGATATTCTGTTAGGTTATATCCAAGTAACGTCTTCCTATAGGCAAAGACTTGAGGGCACAAACTAAACTGTTCATAATTTATTCTTTATGGTTCGCCAGCATTCATAACATGTAGGGGAATCAGTGTCCCCCAGACATCTGCGGTTATACTTTTTAAAAACAAAGCGGAATGTGAATGACGTCATCTGCGCGCGCCAGCTACCATTCATTCATCCTGTCCGCTGAACTGCTGCTAGTTTTACTCACATACCTGGATGATGTCTAGTGCTACTACCAAAGAGGATCTCGCTCTCCAAATGGAATTGAACGATTCAGATTAGCTAGCCGAATTAATAAAAGGGGTAGAGCGTAGCCGCTTGTGGCCCGGGCTGCCTGTCACAACTCCAGTCTGGTGCGCGGATGACGTCATACACATGTGTGTCTTTATGACGGCTATGGCTGGTGGTTCTAACGTCAAACTCCTGTTGGACCATTTGCACATCATGGCAACCAGGCGCATGTTTACTTTAGTTTTTCTCTCAGTGAGTCTTACTAGACACGTTTTTATCATGCTTCTATGAGTTAAATAAAATTATTTTACACTCTCAGGAAAAAAGTGATTGATTTAAAATTGATGTAGTCTTGGTTTATGCCAAAATGATGATTGTAATTAAAGCATTTACACAGCTGGATTTCATGTTTTCATAAAATCTAAAAATCAATGTAAATGCTTATGTTTTCACTTTTAATCAGTGCTTTAGGATTCTTTGCATCCCCACCACCAGGTGGTGGCCAGCATACCTCTGCAGGTAGACAGACCTGGATGTCAGGCATTTACCTCGCTTTATAGCAGCTCTGCATTGCTGTTAGGCTGGTTTTTTTTGCCTTTAATTTGAAGAATCTTACAGAACTATTCTGTAATCTGCTGGATTAACTCATGTCTCTGAACTTCAGGGGTCAAAGCTGAATCCAACAGTAGTATTCTCTTTACATTTTTATAGATATGTCCCATTAGTGGGTTTCCCACAAATTAAAAATGACTTTTTCTTATTTGTAGGAGAATAGCGGGATGTTTTTTTTTTTTTTTTTTTTTTTT
>NW_015151087.1:342465-353459 GCF_000732505.1 Cyprinodon variegatus | reverse complement strand
CAAAAAAAAACAGTACTTCTGGGTTTGTGTTGTTGTTTTTGGTGTATTCTCCAATCTTAGTTGCAGCAGACTGTTGCTTGTGCTGTGCCAATTTTCTTTCTAAAATTTGTCCCATGGCTTCATGTAACCAACTGTCATGACGTGATTGTTTAGATCAGGGTCTTCAACCCTGGACTTCAGGATCTGCTGTCCTGCAGATTTAAGATGCATCCCTGCTCCAACACAGCTGTTTCAAATGAATGAATGACCTCGTCAGCATACCACAAAGTGTGGCAAAGGCCTGGTAACAACCATTCATTTGATCGAGCATCTAAAACCTGCAAGACAGTAGATATTGAGGACCAGGGTTGGAGACCGATAAGAGTAGGGTTGAAACATTAATCAGATTAATTGATTATTGAAATAATCCTTAAGTAATTTAGTAATTAATTAATCATTAACTGGAACATAGAGACTGTAAAAAAACATTAAGCTGACAGAACAGCTAATTTAGGGGATGGACGTCTGTGTCTTCAGCAGGTGTAGAGCTAACAGAACTGGCAGCTTGCGAGGCAAGGGCTCAAACATTTACGGCTGGAAGCCTTCTACACCAAACCAAGCTTCTGCCGCCTTGGCGTCCTCTTTCACAACATCTTCCTTCCCACTTTGATCCTCTAAATAAAAAGTGTAGGAAGTTGCAGATGCCTCAGAGACACCGGCCCAATCGAAAAATTCTCGCACGACTGGAAAGTCGGCCCGAAAAAGGGAAAAAATTGCACAGTCTAAGCCCGGTTGAAGTCTGGACAAGAATTTTCCTTTGACAGATTTTATTCTCTGAACTGTTTGGAAAAAAAAAAAAAACCTTGACTGCATGGGGTTTATTTTCACTCAGATCTGATAGATGTGACTCTATATTTCCTGCTTTCTATGGTTCTCTTTGTATTCAGGTGTTTTGGGATGAAATTCACTGTTAATTGCCGCCTTATAAGTCAATGAACTTAAAATTAAAACAGTTTGAGGAGAGTCTTTGGTTGCCCTATTTTTCTCACCTGCTATGAGATAGACGTTATTGTTTGGATGAAGATGTTATGATAAATGTCGTAAGAAAAGATTGTTAAATGTGTTTCCTCTGAAGCCTGGTCTGATGAAGGAATCAAAGATCTGAGGCGGCTGCTGACAGGTTCCTCATCATGATAGCAGAGTGAAACTGAGTGAGAACATCCTCCTTGTTTTTGTTCCTTCCACAGATCTGTGATCCAAACACGATCTGCACCGAGCGAAGCTTAAGCCCCGTACTTTGTTTACTTCTGAGTTGCAGCCTTGCATTGAACGGGGTCGGAAACGCTCCTCGGTGGTCTTGCACGACAGAGCAGACCATCAGCGATTCTGTTTATCTAATAAAGGCCTTAAGTGTACATTTTAAATAGTGACATTTGAATACCACTGATGTCTTAAGTCTCTGACAGGATTGGGTTCAGGGTAGCCATTAACTACAAAGAGTCTCATCTGTCAGCCAGCAAACGTTCCAGCTAGACCATACTAATGTTATTAATACGTGCTGAATTCCAGTGGCTCTCTGGTATGTTTAGCCCAGGATCCAGATTCAGGATGAATAATTCAGCGATCATCAAACGCTCATTGAATGCATCTTTAAGCACACATACGGCAGAGGAGAGCTCTTGATGAGGGTCCTCGTTGAAACGGTTAATGGCAGCCAAAGGCCAGACAGACGGAGTAAACCACACCGCCTAATTTAATCATTAGCAGCTTTCCAGTGTTAGTTTTTTTCTTTTCTGCGAGAACTCCACCCCCCTTCCCCACTATGGAGGATACACACAGAGGCAGAGATCTACATCACAGTCCTTTCACTTTATATGTTCAGCTCATGGCCTTATCAAGGTCTGATGCTGCCATTTTGACTAAATAATTGATTAGACACTTTTTGAGAAGGGGCTTAAAATTCATGTACTAATTGGAAACCAGTAGATTCCAGTGGGAGGGACGACTTTTATCTTCTGATGATGTGAACATAATTTATCAGATGATTTTATATTAAGTCGATTTGGTATAATTCTGTCTTTTAATGTCAAATGTAGTTTTTAGATGTCCCTCATTAAATGTAATGTTGCCTAAAAATGTTTGAGAATCTGGGGCGACGATTTGAATTGGAAATGTGTCAGCGGCTCGCCCGGCTCTTCAGAAACCCCACCTCTGTCATCAGTTCTGAGTTTCTTTGGAGCGGTGGTGGAAAACACGTCCGGAGACCGATTGATAGATTAATAAGGAAAACACGAGCCCGACCGCTGTGTTTTGATTTGGATCCCTGCTCTCCCCAGTCATAAATACTTCATAATGACAAGTGTCAGCGCTGGCTCCCCTCGAGTCGAAGGTCACATCTCAGCGATGGAGAGGCGCATGATTAGAGAGGGCAGGCCAGATGAAAAACTGTTTTGTACAAGTTGTTTAAATAATTGATCGACTTCCCTACTGTCATATGCTAATGCCAATGAGCGTGCTGATTAATCTTTTATTTTCTTTTTTATAGCCAGAAGAGCTGTGATGTGTTGCTGCTTTTTCTTTGACAGGCTGATTAAAGCCGTGATGTCATGTATATGATGATTATTT
Source organism: Cyprinodon variegatus (assembly GCF_000732505.1). Lineage (NCBI taxonomy): Eukaryota > Metazoa > Chordata > Actinopteri > Cyprinodontiformes > Cyprinodontidae > Cyprinodon > Cyprinodon variegatus. The sequence goes on along the minus strand of NW_015151087.1, from coordinate 350,855 downwards.
ATCCCCCGTAAGAAAATAACTCTAGAATCCTTCATTATTTTACAGGCAGACAAGGAGTTTGTGTGGTCTCTGTGGAAGCAGCTCCAAGTGGCCAATCCAGACTTGACCCAGGCCGTCAGTTTGGTGGTGGAGCGGTGAGTGGATTCATCTTTCACTTCGCCACCCGAGAAGCTCAAAAGCTGAACCTTACTTTATCTCAAAAGCCGAGAAAAATGTGTGTGAAAGTTGTTCTCAGGTTGTTGTTTTTTTTCTTTTTTAAACACCTGCATGGGTTATGATGGAATCAGGTGCAGACGCTGGTTTAAGCCCCCTTATCCCCAGTCTCCCAGTTCAAACAACGGAAACCTCTTTAATGAAAACCCTTCTCCTCCGCCGCTCTCCTGCCGGACAGTTGAAACATTCCTGCCAAATGCTTGTCTTTACAGGATAAATGGTAAGATGGAATAAGGCCTCTGCTGCTGAATGGTTAAGCCAGATGAAGAACTGTGGCATGGGAACTGTCAGAAAACCCAGAGGTGCTGCCTGACTCGGCATATTTAGATAGAGAAAGCGAACATGAGGCTACCGTGCAAACGGATTCATAACCTCTTTTCACATCCTGCCACGTTAAGACAACAAACTTTGATCTATTGTTATACATTTTTTAACTAACATGAGTAAATGCCTTATTATAAACTAAAAGGAAGGGACATCGTTGGAGAAGTAAAGCATCTGAAAGTTCATATAGTAGCTCTGGAGGACTACTGAACACCTCTGTTGTTGAAAGTGCAGCAGCATGCAGAGTTCTCCCAGAACCTCTGCGTCTCATTTCATACTCCACACCCTCTTCAGTTTCCCCACCCCCCATAGGAACCCCATCAAAGCGCGCTGGTCCACTGAGGCTGCGGTGGGAACATGCACCTAGAGATTGTCTGTGTATTGTATCACCTAATGCGCAGGAGGATATTGACATTGTAATTGTGTCGACTCCAGTCAAGCGCCTGTGCCCAGTGGGAGCTGCCATTCATCCCTCCTTCCTCTTGGTGTGCAGATCTTGTAGAGTGATTGGTTGGTTGCTCAGGACATGGCGAACACAGCCTAATGTATGAGGAAACGCAGCTCGTCCTGCCTGTGTTCTGGCTCCTCCCGGGACCAAAAGCTGTTTTCATCGCCGACCAGCAGAGAAGGCTGATCACAAGAGGCTAAAACGCGAAAGAAAAAGGCCTCAGAGACAGAGGTGCAGGAGGAACGACTGATGAAATAGTTAGTTCCCATTGGTCTAAAGCTGCTAAAACAAACTGATCCTGAATTAAAGGATTTTTTTGTTTTGTTTTTGTTAGCTTAAAACTCACAGGTGCTGTTTGGATCAGGGAACTTCACCAAAGTTGAAGCTGATGCAGTGTCTCCAAACTATGGCCCGTTGACGGCATATGCAATGTGTTTTGAAATCACATAACGTCCTTTTTTTTTCTTGACTTTGGTTCACAGGGAGAAGCACAAAACTGAGATGAAGGACAGAAAAGTGTTGGAAATCCTCCAGACCAAAGATCACAGAATCCAGGAGCTAGAACAGGTAAAGATCAGTCTGAAGAGACCTTTAGGGGTGAGCAAAAAGGTAATGACTCTACACACAGGTCTCCTAATTACAGACATCTAAGCTATGCTGGTCGGTCCCTCGTTTTCCTTCAGAACTGTTTCATAAATGTGTTTTTGACTCAGTCCTGATCACACACGGCCATCAATTGCTTTCTTAGAATAGGCTGTTTTGTTTTTTTTTCTTCAACAGGTAGAAATATTAAAGAAATATTTAGATAGTAATATTGAAACATTTCAGTCAAATATTTTTGAAATCTAAATGAGGAAAATAAATCAACATTGAATACCAGGTTGGACCAAATCCATCTACACTGGAAAAAATCTAAATCTAGATAAGTCATCTTTTTTTTCTTAAAATAAGTGCATTTGTTCTTGGATTGAGGAGGTAAAACAGACATTTTGCAAATGGAATAAGACAATTTACACTTAAAATAAGAAAACACAATTGCTTTGTCTTATTTCAAGTGCATATTATCTATTTATCTTATTTTAAGAATAGAAGTACTCATTCCATTGGCAAACTATCTCGTTTACCTACTAAAATTAAAGGTAAATACACTTAATTTAAAGCTACAGTGTGTAATNATTCGAAATGAATGTTTGAATTAGGGACCATTTTTCTAAGAAGATATCACTTTTCATCTGAAGTTTTGCCGTAATTTGTTCCATATGGTAAACCTCCCTCACTCTATTCTTCCAAAGCGGGATGTTTTTAAAACGAAAAATTGTAGATTTGGGTTTTATGGCAATTAATCTGAGTGGAAAAAAGCTTCTCAGCATTAACATATCTAAGTGTCAGTCTTTGGTCGGACTGCTGATGATTTTACCGTTTAGAAAGTAGAATAATGACAAAATGTACAAATTAGATTACGATTAGAAAACGAATTACTTCTCTGAAATGCAGGCCTTCATAAGTGGAAAAAAAACATGTTTCACCACAGTTTTCTAGTTTTAGTTTGCAGTTTGGTGGCATTTTAAATCCTCTTGGTACTCTAACACAAGATAATTTTTTATAAACTTGGTTTTAATTTAATAGTTAAATAAAGTGAACATTTTAACCTTAAAAGAAAATGTGGGTCATGTTCCTACATAGAAAGAGAAAATGATGAGCTGAGCTATCACTGTCAGTTTCACTGTAAAGACATTATCACTGTCTTTAACATTCTCCCTCCTGGACCAGGCAGTAGAAGGAACCATTGCAGCCCTAAACTGAACCTATTCTTTTCTGCATGCTGTACGTCACACTGCTGACTTAGAGATTATCTTTGTAGCTACGTTTGTTTCCTACATGAAGTGACTAAAAATGCTCCTGATGTTATTAACGTGTTAATTAAAAAAAAAACCAAAAAAAAACAGTACTTCTGGGTTTGTGTTGTTGTTTTTGGTGTATTCTCCAATCTTAGTTGCAGCAGACTGTTGCTTGTGCTGTGCCAATTTTCTTTCTAAAATTTGTCCCATGGCTTCATGTAACCAACTGTCATGACGTGATTGTTTAGATCAGGGTCTTCAACCCTGGACTTCAGGATCTGCTGTCCTGCAGATTTAAGATGCATCCCTGCTCCAACACAGCTGTTTCAAATGAATGAATGACCTCGTCAGCATACCACAAAGTGTGGCAAAGGCCTGGTAACAACCATTCATTTGATCGAGCATCTAAAACCTGCAAGACAGTAGATATTGAGGACCAGGGTTGGAGACCGATAAGAGTAGGGTTGAAACATTAATCAGATTAATTGATTATTGAAATAATCCTTAAGTAATTTAGTAATTAATTAATCATTAACTGGAACATAGAGACTGTAAAAAAACATTAAGCTGACAGAACAGCTAATTTAGGGGATGGACGTCTGTGTCTTCAGCAGGTGTAGAGCTAACAGAACTGGCAGCTTGCGAGGCAAGGGCTCAAACATTTACGGCTGGAAGCCTTCTACACCAAACCAAGCTTCTGCCGCCTTGGCGTCCTCTTTCACAACATCTTCCTTCCCACTTTGATCCTCTAAATAAAAAGTGTAGGAAGTTGCAGATGCCTCAGAGACACCGGCCCAATCGAAAAATTCTCGCACGACTGGAAAGTCGGCCCGAAAAAGGGAAAAAATTGCACAGTCTAAGCCCGGTTGAAGTCTGGACAAGAATTTTCCTTTGACAGATTTTATTCTCTGAACTGTTTGGAAAAAAAAAAAAAACCTTGACTGCATGGGGTTTATTTTCACTCAGATCTGATAGATGTGACTCTATATTTCCTGCTTTCTATGGTTCTCTTTGTATTCAGGTGTTTTGGGATGAAATTCACTGTTAATTGCCGCCTTATAAGTCAATGAACTTAAAATTAAAACAGTTTGAGGAGAGTCTTTGGTTGCCCTATTTTTCTCACCTGCTATGAGATAGACGTTATTGTTTGGATGAAGATGTTATGATAAATGTCGTAAGAAAAGATTGTTAAATGTGTTTCCTCTGAAGCCTGGTCTGATGAAGGAATCAAAGATCTGAGGCGGCTGCTGACAGGTTCCTCATCATGATAGCAGAGTGAAACTGAGTGAGAACATCCTCCTTGTTTTTGTTCCTTCCACAGATCTGTGATCCAAACACGATCTGCACCGAGCGAAGCTTAAGCCCCGTACTTTGTTTACTTCTGAGTTGCAGCCTTGCATTGAACGGGGTCGGAAACGCTCCTCGGTGGTCTTGCACGACAGAGCAGACCATCAGCGATTCTGTTTATCTAATAAAGGCCTTAAGTGTACATTTTAAATAGTGACATTTGAATACCACTGATGTCTTAAGTCTCTGACAGGATTGGGTTCAGGGTAGCCATTAACTACAAAGAGTCTCATCTGTCAGCCAGCAAACGTTCCAGCTAGACCATACTAATGTTATTAATACGTGCTGAATTCCAGTGGCTCTCTGGTATGTTTAGCCCAGGATCCAGATTCAGGATGAATAATTCAGCGATCATCAAACGCTCATTGAATGCATCTTTAAGCACACATACGGCAGAGGAGAGCTCTTGATGAGGGTCCTCGTTGAAACGGTTAATGGCAGCCAAAGGCCAGACAGACGGAGTAAACCACACCGCCTAATTTAATCATTAGCAGCTTTCCAGTGTTAGTTTTTTTCTTTTCTGCGAGAACTCCACCCCCCTTCCCCACTATGGAGGATACACACAGAGGCAGAGATCTACATCACAGTCCTTTCACTTTATATGTTCAGCTCATGGCCTTATCAAGGTCTGATGCTGCCATTTTGACTAAATAATTGATTAGACACTTTTTGAGAAGGGGCTTAAAATTCATGTACTAATTGGAAACCAGTAGATTCCAGTGGGAGGGACGACTTTTATCTTCTGATGATGTGAACATAATTTATCAGATGATTTTATATTAAGTCGATTTGGTATAATTCTGTCTTTTAATGTCAAATGTAGTTTTTAGATGTCCCTCATTAAATGTAATGTTGCCTAAAAATGTTTGAGAATCTGGGGCGACGATTTGAATTGGAAATGTGTCAGCGGCTCGCCCGGCTCTTCAGAAACCCCACCTCTGTCATCAGTTCTGAGTTTCTTTGGAGCGGTGGTGGAAAACACGTCCGGAGACCGATTGATAGATTAATAAGGAAAACACGAGCCCGACCGCTGTGTTTTGATTTGGATCCCTGCTCTCCCCAGTCATAAATACTTCATAATGACAAGTGTCAGCGCTGGCTCCCCTCGAGTCGAAGGTCACATCTCAGCGATGGAGAGGCGCATGATTAGAGAGGGCAGGCCAGATGAAAAACTGTTTTGTACAAGTTGTTTAAATAATTGATCGACTTCCCTACTGTCATATGCTAATGCCAATGAGCGTGCTGATTAATCTTTTATTTTCTTTTTTATAGCCAGAAGAGCTGTGATGTGTTGCTGCTTTTTCTTTGACAGGCTGATTAAAGCCGTGATGTCATGTATATGATGATTATTTATCCCCCGTAAGAAAATAACTCTAGAATCCTTCATTATTTTACAGGCAGACAAGGAGTTTGTGTGGTCTCTGTGGAAGCAGCTCCAAGTGGCCAATCCAGACTTGACCCAGGCCGTCAGTTTGGTGGTGGAGCGGTGAGTGGATTCATCTTTCACTTCGCCACCCGAGAAGCTCAAAAGCTGAACCTTACTTTATCTCAAAAGCCGAGAAAAATGTGTGTGAAAGTTGTTCTCAGGTTGTTGTTTTTTTTCTTTTTTAAACACCTGCATGGGTTATGATGGAATCAGGTGCAGACGCTGGTTTAAGCCCCCTTATCCCCAGTCTCCCAGTTCAAACAACGGAAACCTCTTTAATGAAAACCCTTCTCCTCCGCCGCTCTCCTGCCGGACAGTTGAAACATTCCTGCCAAATGCTTGTCTTTACAGGATAAATGGTAAGATGGAATAAGGCCTCTGCTGCTGAATGGTTAAGCCAGATGAAGAACTGTGGCATGGGAACTGTCAGAAAACCCAGAGGTGCTGCCTGACTCGGCATATTTAGATAGAGAAAGCGAACATGAGGCTACCGTGCAAACGGATTCATAACCTCTTTTCACATCCTGCCACGTTAAGACAACAAACTTTGATCTATTGTTATACATTTTTTAACTAACATGAGTAAATGCCTTATTATAAACTAAAAGGAAGGGACATTTCTCTGGCTTTCAGAATAAAAAACTAAAAACCCTCCTTTTTCTTCAGCAGGGTGATAAAAAGTAATAAATAAAATGAGCTCAAATTAAGGCCACTGAAAGGTAATAAAAGGTAACAGAATTTGACTCGGTGTTGTTACAGCTCACCATGGGAACATTTAAGTTTTCACAACTTTAACATGATGGCCTGGTGTTTAAAACTGGCTTTAGCAGGTCATAGAAAATGATCCAGAGGCTTTTTCCAACGTGTTTGACTAGATGTGACCGTGAACAGTATTGGTGTGATCAAATAACAGCGGCATCCACCATCACATAGCCAGAACCAGCCAGACTAGTTTACGCCCCGTATGCAGCAGGTTAGTCTGGAAAGCAGTGGGTGGAAAAAGGTTCAAACTAATCAGATCACTATGGATGTGATGCCAAAACCCTCTTACAGCAGCCAGTTATTTCTGTTACCTCCCATTACTCCACCCAGACCGTGTCCTGCATCATAGTAGCTTCATCTGTTCTGTTCCTGTTTGGCTGTGATACCACCCTGGAGAGAAATATCAGTGGGAACACTGCCCACCAACACCTCTGATTACAGATAATAGAGTTATACCTGTTTTTTAGTAATTCGTCCTGTTTTTCTCTCAGACATAGCGATGAGATCAGGTTTTACTGTGACCAACTGGATGTGATCTCTTTGACATGAAAACTGGCTCAGAACTTGTCTGCTTAACCATTTCTTTCCTTGGCAGAGTGACCAGTGGAGCTGGTTTACTGTAAGCCTTTTTAACATAGAAAGTAGTTATAGATAATTGGTTCAATGTTCTTTTTACGCGTCTGTTATTATCTCCTTAAACCCCCAGTCGGCCTCGGCAGATGGCCGCTCACACTGAGCCTGGTTCTGCTTGAGGTTTCTTCTTGTTAAAAGGGAGTTTTTCCTCTCCACCGTTGCTGCATGCATGCTTGGCAGGAGGGATTGCTCTAGAGCGGCGCTCTCCTACCCTGGTCATCCAGATCTACTGTACTGAAATGAATGGCTCGTTACCAGGCCAAACTTGGTGGCATGCCGAAGAGGTAATTCAGTCATTTGAATCAGCTGGTTTGGAGGGGATGCATGGAATACCAGCAGGACAGTAGATCTTGAAGACCAGGGTTGAAGACCCTTCTTTAGTGTCAGTGACACGTCTTTTTTCCCCCAGTTTTTCATGGTCATTTCACTGTCACAAACACAGAGCAATGAAATGAACTCTGCATTTAACCCATCCCTTTGGGGAGCAGTGGGCTGCCATTGTGCAGTATCTTGGGAGCAGTGTGGGATTAAGGGTCTTGCTCATGAATATGAATAAACTGATTTGAAATGATTGTCTTTGACTAGAATTTTTTTTTAAATCATACAACAGAATCTAAGTTTTATTTTGATCTGAACTTTGACTGGGCCAGTTAAACTCTCTGAGAATAAATCACACAAAGTTGGAATCAGGGTTTGGTCTAATTAACCATGGTGCACCACCACAGCAAAATATTAACCACCACATCTACAAAATGAATCAAAAATATATTTAACGCATGTGATATAGCATAATGTTATATTTATTCTAATAAGATTTTTAAAATGACTTTTATGTCATGAAAAGTTAAAATTACATTATTTTGAAACCAAACAGTGTCCTGCTGTTAAGCTGGCTATAGTGTGAAGCACAGTGTTGGCTGTAGCATGCTGAGTGAAAGCTCAAACCGCTCTGCTTCCAGCAGTGAAGGAAGACTAGAGACAACAGTCCAGTCCATCAGACTTGGTGACTTGCTGACTATATTTAGGGACTTTTTAGACACACATTTCTTTTTTAAGCGACAGGATTTAATGACTTTTCTATGAGATTTTGGCAAATTTAGCTGCTTCATATGAAGGTTGAATTCGTTCCACCCTGACTGTCTAACAGCAGCAAGAACTGCTTCAAGTCTCTCCCTGATTCCCTGAGCGCTGTCTTACAGGCATGTACCTCTCCCTGAAAGCCCTGCATGCAGTCAGAGCAGAGAGGAGACCTGCTTTGTTTTCCCACAGCTAATGTTTTAACACATAAAAAAAGCTACCAATGATTCTGCCCTGGATTACAAAGCAGGATATAGATAATAATAGAGTTGATTGGTCTAATGATAAATCTATTAGTTTTTAATAAAGTCCTTTTTTATGG
>NW_015151087.1:339447-341389 GCF_000732505.1 Cyprinodon variegatus | reverse complement strand
GGGGGGGGTTGGCCTAGTGGTTAGAGCAGTGTGCTTGTGCTCTGAGAGGGTTGCAAATACCTGGTTCGATGGGTTCCTGAGCAAGAACCTTAACCCCACAATCCTCCTGGGGCGCCGCACAATGGCAGCCCACTGCTCGCCAAGGGGATGGGTTAAATGCAGAGGTACATTTCTCCAATATGAGATAAATAGAATTCTATTGTTATTATCATTATTTTCTGCAACAGTTGCACTGAGGTAAGGATCTGATCACCCATCAGCTTGATTCACTTATCCATCTGATTAATGTGTGTGCCTCTGATTGCCCAACTTATGTCGTTTCAACAACATGTTAATGAATGTAACGTAGATGATTAAAATGTTTAGGAGATATATAACTAGGGCTGCAACTAACGTCTATTTTGCAAATCGATGAAGCTGTCGATTATTTTTTTCAATGAATTGATCACTAATTAAATAGCAAACGGTTCCTATGCTACTTGAGGAGTTCTGAATAGAACATATTGATGCGTAAAAGGTTTTTCATCTTGAACGCAACTTGTTTAGGCCTGCAACTAATGATTTTTTTGATCAAATTGATTAATTTGTTGATTTTTTTTTTATTTTTATTAATTATGAATTAATAGTTGGAAAATAAAAGGTTCCTTAACATTTTTTTTTTTACAAAAGTAAAGCAGGTGAAGCTAAAACTTATCCACTTTAGGAATTCTGGATACAGCACATTGACTGACGAAAGCATTTTTAAACAATCTTAAACGTAAAATGTTTACATATTTTTCACAATTTTGATATCATTACTGCACTGAGTCAGACACTCTGTCAGCTAAAAGCATGTTTTAAAGTCTCTACTCCAGTTAATGATTAATTGATTAGTAAATTAGTTGACCGTTATTTCAATAGTAGATTAATCCTATAAATTATTGCAGCCCTAGACTTGTTTATATATTTTTTCCAGTTTTGGTATAATTACCGCTCTGAGTGGGTTCCTCTAATGGCATGCTTCTATACTCCATATAAGGATTGATCAATGACTAATTAGTTAATGATTATTTAAATAATAGCCTCTGTTCTAATGTTAACATTTACAGTGAAGTGTATCGTTTATATTTCGGGCCAAACGTGACCTAAGCTTATCTGATATCCCTTTCACTTATCTTAATGGTGTTGGTCCTCATTTCATATATGACTCTTTCTAAGGGTTGCAATTATCAGGGCCACTCCCCTGCAACATGTAGTTGCATCTCTTCTCCAGCACACCTGAATCAAAAGAATGGTGCATCACCAGAGCAAAAAGAGGGAATTTAACCATTTGATTGAGTTTCGTTGGTGAAGTAAAGCATCTGAAAGTTCATATAGTAGCTCTGGAGGACTACTGAACACCTCTCTTGTTGAAAGTGCAGCAGCATGCATAGTTCTCCCAGAACCTCTGCGTCTCATTTCATACTCCACACCCTCTTCAGTTTCCCCACCCCCCATAGGAACCCCATCAAAGCGCGCTGGTCCACTGAGGCTGCGGTGGGAACATGCACCTAGAGATTGTCTGTGTATTGTATCACCTAATGCGCAGGAGGATATTGACATTGTAATTGTGTCGACTCCAGTCAAGCGCCTGTGCCCAGTGGGAGCTGCCATTCATCCCTCCTTCCTCTTGGTGTGCAGATCTTGTAGAGTGATTGGTTGGTTGCTCAGGACATGGCGAACACAGCCTAATGTATGAGGAAACGCAGCTCGTCCTGCCTGTGTTCTGGCTCCTCCCGGGACCAAAAGCTGTTTTCATCGCCGACCAGCAGAGAAGGCTGATCACAAGAGGCTAAAACGCGAAAGAAAAAGGCCTCAGAGACAGAGGTGCAGGAGGAACGACTGATGAAATAGTTAGTTCCCATTGGTCTAAAGCTGCTAAAACAAACTGATCCTGAATTAAAGGATTTTTTTATTTTGTTTT
>NW_015151087.1:333685-337976 GCF_000732505.1 Cyprinodon variegatus | reverse complement strand
AACCAGAGTAAAAAAAGAAGTGGGAGGCCGTGTTGCACAACTGAGCAAGAGGATAAGTACATCAGAGTCTCTAGTTTGAGAAACAGACGTTTCACAGGTCCCCAACTGGCATCTTCATTAAATAGTACCCGCAGTAGCCTGTTATGCTGTCCTCTGAAGGGAGGAGTACACACCGTTGTAGGAAATCTTTCATTTCTTAGCAATTTCACGCATGAAATAGCCTTCATTTATAAGAACAAGAATAGACTGTCGAGTTTCAGATGAAAGTTCTCTTTTTCTGGTCATTTTGAGCGTTTAATTGACCCCACAAATGTGATGCTCCAGAATCTGCTCAAAGGACGGTCAGTTTTGTAGCTTCTGTAACGAGCTAAACTGTTTTCAGATGTGTGAACATGATTGTACAAGTGTTTTCTAATCATCAATTAGCCTTCTGAGCCATGAGCAAACACATTGTACCATTAGAACACTGGAGTGATAGTTGCTGGAAATGGGCCTCTATACACCTATGTAGATACTGCACCAAAAACCAGACATTTGCTGCTAGAATAGTCGTTCACCACATTAGCAATGTATAGAGTGTATTTCTTCAAAGTTAAGACTAGTTTAAAGTTATCTTCATTGAAAAGTTCAGTGCTTTTCCTTCAAAAATAAGGACATTTCAATGTGACCCCAAACTTTTGAACGGTAGTGTAGCTGTGCTTCCTGTATAATTCCTGTTTTCTGATGTTACCTGATGGCGTGGTTTCCAACGGTAACGGCAGCGGTGTAACCTGCTGTACCATCAGGCCCTCACTGAGGCAGCTTCATTCCCTTCCTTCTTTTGGAAAAATAGCATCCATTCTTAATGAGACTGGCTGTAATGGAGTGACCAGCTCGCTTTTTGACTTTCCCCTCTTAGAAACCGTAATGGTGGCTCTGGGGAGCAGACGTCACGACTTTATGGAGAACTTTATTTTAATGCTAGTTTTGTGCTTTTAGACGCTCCTTCCTTCAGTCTTCTTTCTTCTGTCTATTCATTGAATGTTTGAAAAGCTCGGTGGAATGCGGTCATTTGGTTCTCTGCGATTCATCATCCCATCATACTGATTAATTGATTTCTTCCCCCCCTCCTCTGAGAGACGTTGGTCCGCTGAGTCTCCTCACAGTTTCAGCTCTCCCACTTTGATGTTTCTCTGCTTTCCGATCTCCCTGTTCCTCCACTTTCTTTTTGTGAGGTTTTCTAACATAATTCGTTTAGATTTTCATTCTTCATGGTGAAATTTTCAATGCTTATCTTTGTCTCTGAGACTCTTCGACTTTGTGGTATCCATTGCTTCCAACTAAGCTCTGCAAAGGTTTAAATTGTTCTTGCCAATCTCATTATCAGTATTTGAATGTATAACCTTCTCTACAGTATAAATCTCTATTAAAGCCCTCCCTTTTTATAACACGGTGAGCTGGAAGTAGCAAGAAACTCTAAATCTACTTTCCCAATATATGGAAGCAGTTTCCCTCAAGATGGCAATTAATTGCATCCCAGAGCCCTGAGTTATTTGAGGAGATGTACCCGCAGAAAGCCACGGATTACCTACCGTTGCCTAACTTCAGATGATGCAGTTAGGACGCGATCCTGCTCATACCAAGGCCACAGAGGCAGCCCAAAAATGGTAAAAAGGAAACAGGCATCATCATTAAAGGAGCACTGTTCTTTTTACTCTTGCTTAAGAACGTCCTTCTCAGCTCTACTAATTCAACCTACTGCTCTCTTTAGCTCTTCCCTTTGTCCCTTTGGCACACTTGAGTGATAATTAACTGAAGACTTGCACTGATCCACCTTTTAGGGGACGATACTACCATTCTGGCACTAAGATTTTAGGAAAATAAAAATCTGTGACAAACACACAATCATTTAATGTACTTTGTTTTCTTTTCCAGCAGTTCTATGTAGAAAAGTTCACAATAAAAGGAAAAAAAGATCTTCTTCAGGGTTCTTTGTAGAGGTAGAGCATCTAAATACAGCGTACAATAAAAAAGATTATTTCTGTCTTTGCATCAAAGGATTAAATACATAATCTGACTGCAGAACAGAGAGGATGGAGGCTCTTCTTTGATTCATTGAATGGTGTCAGTATTTAACTTTGCAGTCACTGGTCGGATGGACAGAACATTTAAAGGAGAAGTCCAGTCAGCAAGGAATAATCAATAGATCATTATTTATACCTAAAACTAANTGAGGTTTTCTAACATAATTCGTTTAGATTTTCATTCTTCATGGTGAAATTTTCAATGCTTATCTTTGTCTCTGAGACTCCTCGACTTTGTGGTATCCATTGCTTCCAACTAAGCTCTGCAAAGGTTTAAATTGTTCTTGCCAATCTCATTATCAGTATTTGAATGTATAACCTTCTCTACAGTATAAATCTCTATTAAAGCCCTCCCTTTTTATAACACGGTGAGCTGGAAGTAGCAAGAAACTCTAAATCTACTTTCCCAATATATGGAAGCAGTTTCCCTCAAGATGGCAATTAATTGCATCCCAGAGCCCTGAGTTATTTGAGGAGATGTACCCGCAGAAAGCCACGGATTACCTACCGTTGCCTAACTTCAGATGATGCAGTTAGGACGCGATCCTGCTCATACCAAGGCCACAGAGGCAGCCCAAAAATGGTAAAAAGGAAACAGGCATCATCATTAAAGGAGCACTGTTCTTTTTACTCTTGCTTAAGAACGTCCTTCTCAGCTCTACTAATTCAACCTACTGCTCTCTTTAGCTCTTCCCTTTGTCCCTTTGGCACACTTGAGTGATAATTAACTGAAGACTTGCACTGATCCACCTTTTAGGGGACGATACTACCATTCTGGCACTAAGATTTTAGGAAAATAAAAATCTGTGACAAACACACAATCATTTAATGTACTTTGTTTTCTTTTCCAGCAGTTCTATGTAGAAAAGTTCACAATAAAAGGAAAAAAAGATCTTCTTCAGGGTTCTTTGTAGAGGTAGAGCATCTAAATACAGCGTACAATAAAAAAGATTATTTCTGTCTTTGCATCAAAGGATTAAATACATAATCTGACTGCAGAACAGAGAGGATGGAGGCTCTTCTTTGATTCATTGAATGGTGTCAGTATTTAACTTTGCAGTCACTGGTCGGATGGACAGAACATTTAAAGGAGAAGTCCAGTCAGCAAGGAATAATCAATAGATCATTATTTATACCTAAAACTAATACGATTGCGGTGATTTAATGAATTTAGTGTTAATCAGTAAAAAAATACAAATAATAATTTTTGTCACTATCAGTGAGGCCAGAGAAAAATACATGATATGTAGCCAAGATTTCGGAGAAGAATGTTTTCAAGATTTAACTCTTAATTACTCTTAATTAAAAACGCTTATCATTTATTGAACAGTAAGTAGTAATTTCATATTTAAAGTACTTTCAGAAGTTTGAATTCTGAATATGACCGGACTTCTACTTTAATCACTGTCTGACGGTTGGTGCATCGGCAGGAAATCTGCATAAATGAGGAATAGATGTGAGCAAAGGCATCAAGGTAAGATTGAGACATTTGCTCATCTGAGGTCCAGTTAATGAAAATTTATTAGTTTTGCTTTATTTAAACTAAGATTTAAGTTCATTATTGGCTGAATTAAGATTTTCACAGTTGGACCAACCATAAATTTATATGGCAGGATTTCACAGCACAATTTTTTATAAAATAAAATCAAATATACTTAATGTTACTTAGGTAATGCAAGTGCAGATAAAGAATAAAGTGTTTTAGCAGTTTTATGGTGTTATTTTGCAGAACATAACTTTTTGCCATGTGGCGATCTGCTTGGACAGAGGCTGCAGCCGTCTGTTTCACACACATGCATCAGTAAACTATTTTTAATTAAATCTATCAGGTATATTTATCTTTGCTGGAAGCAAATATAAATAACATGCAAAGTAACAGAGTGCATCAACAGGTGGGGGAGGTGCAGCGCCACACATTAGAAGGAATTTAAACTGTGGAAACATCCCCTTGGGTTTTAGATGTCTGGTCACAATGAAAAGGATAATTTGATTTTTAATATTTCCTAACTATGAAAACTGCAAAATGCTGCCTTTGAAGAGTCATAAAGATATAAGGCTAACAAATGTTACCACTTACACTGGAAAAAAATCGATATCTGGATAAGTAATTTTTTTCTTAAAATAAGTGCATTCGTTCTTGGATTGAGGAGGTAAAACAGACATTTTGCCAATGGACAATTGGCAATTTAGATTTAAAATAAGAAAAAAACAATTGCATTGTCTTATCT